>NC_142814.1:31497538-31687212 GCF_049724085.1 Artemia sp. Qi Xiang Cuo | reverse complement strand
GATTTTAAGTATCAAGTGTAGCGATAAAAGAATTTATATTGTGGTAATGGGAAGATTCGCTACTGTGGCGATAGAGATTTCTCCTATTGCGCCACTTATAGCGCTGGAGATGGTGTTAACTAGGCTAGCGCCGCTCTCAATTAATGAGAGAAAATTGAATATGTAGACATACCAATGTGGTTTCTCCTTTCTTGAGCTATCCGGAGAGCGGATTCCTTTGGGAGCATTTACCTTGGAGACTGGCTAACTAATTACCCATTATCGGACTAGACTCAGACATATAAGAGAAAAAAACACATATAAAAAGACAATAGATTTATTTAAATTACATGCTTAATTGTACAGCAACGGTTCACTTCAATGACAATCATGGTGACCGAAATTATCTGCGGTACTCACCGTTTTAAGTCTGACTTCGTGTTCAAATTAAAAAACACAATTACCCCACTCCCAAACGTAGTTCTTTCGTCCTGCGCTCTAGGGACTGCCTGCCATTAGCTCACGTGCCCCCAGGACACGAATCCTCGTCCAATAATCTCTTAAAGATTTTTCAGATGATTCAGGAGTTCACACAGTTTTTTGCCTTTTAAACTTCCTTGGAAATTTTATGCATTGCATTTTTTTTGCTACAATTATCTTAGCGAAATTCGAACGACTAGCGCCGTTGTCTGACTGAAGCTAGAAATGCAATTTCTCTTTTTGCTGATTAAGGACTTTTCATTTTTGCGACTAGATTTAGCTTAATTATAAGGAATCGAAAATTATCTTTAGAAAGGAACTTTATTTTGGTATTTCAAATACATCACATCTTACTCATGGTACATATCACCCTTCCCATGAAATAATGACGCCCCGTCATTAGTTACTGCCCCCTAGGACTTCCGAAATTTTTCAATTGTTTTTCTTAATTTATTATACGCCCCTATATAAAATTCATATCCCGGACTCAGATTATTTTTGGTTATAGGTTTGCTACTATACTAAAGTTTTTTATTTTTTTTTCTATATATAAAAATGATTAATTTTACTTTCCAATAATGTTGGGACTATTATACTTTTAAATTAGTTTTTTTTTTTTTGTCTATATGACGTACTACATACTATCTACACAACGTTAAGTGAATAACATGATAATATTACACCTAATTCTACTTGTGGTACATACATGAATGATTTATAAAATACAATATTTGATTCATCACATTCACTGATGACATTAAAACACTTTCACTATTGGGATTTTTGAATTGTCAAAGCTGTTAGGAAGTAACAGATGTAGATTCACATCTATTCATCACCTTTCATGTCCTTAGTTTACTACACCCTTCCGTTATAAATTACTTTCCTTCGCTCCTTTTGTCGTGGCAAAAATTTTGAAGCACTTACGTTATGGTTTCTTCATGGAACTGTTTGAGTCTAGTTGTCTTTACACGGTAAGTTTTCGCTAATAGTCAACTGGGAAATGACCGTTAAATATCGTTCTAATAGTCAACTGAGAAATGATTCTTCCCACTATAGGTGTTGGTGTTTTTCTTCTCAGCATATCATTTTTTTTTTTTTTTGAGGCACATAGAGAAGGTATTCTTGCGTAAAATTTTTCATTTGTTACTTTTGAAACAGGTTGTCGTCATATTATGGTGAATCTTTTAATATATTTTCTTCAAATTCAACTTAAAAAATCTTCAAATATCATTTGACTTCAAATATCGTTTATCTTGTACTGCTCGATGGGGTTCTCAGAATTAAACTTCAAATTGTCTTTAACTTCGTCTTCGAATATCTTCAAATTTAAATATTATTTAACTTCAAATATCGTTAAATATTGTTATCTTGTACTGATCGATGGGGTTCTCGGCATTTATGTGATTATATAGTTCGTTAAAGCACTTGATACTGAGGTTCAAATATAGTGTTACCTGATACGTAATATGGTTCATAGTCGAAGAAACGATGATCGAAGGTAGCTGTTGTTGTCGTAGACGAAGCTGGGATGAAGTTGCCTGGAGTCATGGTGAGTACTCTTCGTTGGTTTAGATATGATAAAATAGATGTTACTGGGTCGCATCTGTACTGGGCAGCTTATTGTAATACTCAATGACCAAAGTGTCCATTTACTTTCCTGTAATAAAAACAACGCGTCAGAATCACATGTTCTTTTAAGTAAATACACATACAATAATTCACGAATTAATTGGGTTATAATTTCTTAGCTATGAGACAGAATTAAATAAATACACTAATATTGGTACTCAAAATGAAAATCTAAAACAGAAATGTCTTCAAATTTGTTTGGATAACGAAAATATCGATATTAAATAAACATAATTTACCCTACATTATTAAGTTTGAGGTCTGTTTTTACAATATTTTTCATGCCTGCATTGTTCACGCAAGTCCGTGCTGTATAAGAAACACATGTGCAGCGTCATAACCGCACGGTTTTACGCAAACGATACTACAATGAGGGAATAAGACATAACAAGGACTAGTGGAGACCTCTATACCCACTAGTTTTCTTATGTCGTCCCTATTTCTTGGCTTAGACGTTCTCATGGTGTTCCGGCTTTAACGGCTGAAATGCAGAGGTCCTTAGTCTCAGGATTTTTCTGTAATTGCAAGTCAACATTGGTGCCTCATATTCGCTGTTCGAATAAGGTCATTAGATGAAGGATTTCCAAGCTTGCCTTCGTAGATTCCGGTTAATGCTTGGCATAGAATATAAGCATAATGAAGAACTGACATCAATATCATTTTAGAAGGCTATTGTTTGAGCAAATCCTTCAGCACTAAAGAAATAAATATTATATTAAAGTCTTATTAGAATCCGTTAAGCGAGAAACACCTTCACATTAATAGGGAATTCCGTGTGGGTTTTACTTAGTCACCATTGGACATACACAGGGTTTCAATCCATATATCTTAACTGATAAAATGGTTTTAAAATTTTATGTATTATTATTGAGATATAATTTCACACCCGTCGTGAAATTCTACATATAAACGTACCAATAGGTTGTTTGGTTATAGTTACCAATAGTTGGCTATTAGTACATATATTACTCGAGTAAGAAACATTATATTTCTCGAGTAAGAAATACACGAATAAGCGAGCGTGCAGCACGTAATTACACTGGTAGGCCTAAAATAATTATAATCTGCACTAAGATAAAATATTTCATAAAATTAAACGCTTCTGTACTGATAATTTCTTGTTTTTTTTTTGATAATATCCATCTTGGTTAGGACATGGGTCGATTTTTCATAGAAAATCTGAGGGGGACCGGAGTTATTATAGGTAAGATATAACGTGACTGACTTTCGAAAATATGTCACAGAAATTAGAGCTCAAGATATGTCATAGATAAACCAATGAAATTAAAGAACTTTTTTTTCACCGAACTATAGAACGGTGATCTCTCTGTTATTGTATACGTCATAGATATAAACTAATAAAATTAAATTTTTCGCCAAGGAGCTAAAGACATTAATATCTCTGTTTCTCTTTGGAAGTAATGTTTAACACAGAGCTGTAGGACAGCATACGTCATGGATATGATATAATGAAATTAACAAGCTTTTCTCTCTTTTTTTTTGCCTCGGAGCTATAAGAAAGTAAACTCTCTGTTTCTCTTTCAAAGCATTCAGATCCAAAAAAACGAAAACTTAGCTAGCTCACAGAAGTTTCTATTCAACCTTTAAGTATTGTTTTGACTGGCCCTGATTGGCATAAAAATACTTATTTCTTACACTTGAAGGACTGAGAAATATCCCTTCCTACGATCGTTTACACACAAAAAAATTACAAAACAATCATGGGCCTTGAATTCCTACCCAGGCTTCCCACAAGACGTGGTCCAACACCATTTGTCGTTCTCAGTCGACCACGAGCTTCCTACCTTTGGTTATTTTCTGTTCCAACCTTTCTATTATCCTTTGAAAGGGCATAGAAATAACACTAACAAAAATAAGACATCTAAAACTTAATCAAATCCTTAGTAACATAGACTAATTTAGTCTAAGGTGCGCAAAGTATAGCAATCAAGGATGCTTGTTGTAACAAAACATTGAACGTAGATTTAATTAAACTGAAGTACTAAGGTATGTCTTAAGTCTAGCTACAAAAATAAAACCTACATATGCTCATCCTCTCTAGCTCTTAAATAAATAGAACAACATAAAAAGAAAATTGACATTTTCAAATAAGCAGTTTTTAAGAACAATGGGCAGACTTTTGACGCCCTTTCTTAATTGTGTTGAATGGTATCTGTTTATAAAAAAAGCAATAAGTTAAGTCTGATATTTGCCATCATTACAAATAACCCATAAAATTAATGAGCGCAAATAACGCGGATATTTATCCACTAGGGGACCTAACGTGTGCTAGGGGAGTCGACCCCAGCAATACAAATGACACTCGACCCCAAAAAAAATATATTCATGTATTTTTAATAATTCTTTGTAAACAAGCATGTACACTGGCTTGTTTTACATCTACATGGCTCTAAAGCAGCCATGGTTCAAAATTCAAATTTTCTTGTTCACTCATTTTGCGGAGCTACTTTAGAATTTGAATTTTTTATAACACCATTATTCACGTGAAGGTCATCTGTGTAGGTAAAGGAGACCCTTTTAAGACCTATCCCTATGCCTCAATTTTCTGTGATTAACGGTTTCTTTCGCCGAATTTCTCGCCTTATGCAGAGTTCCAGTCACAGCTGGGTAATAACTCTTCTTTTTTTTTTGCTTACTTCGGGGACTTTTGCTAAGCTTCCTAGGATGTGTGCTTATGCCGCTGCCGCCAATGTTCGTAGTGCTAGCTACCGCTGGCACCTCTTATTGGGGTGTATGTGCGGGGTCACTACTTTTAAAGGCAAAAAATGACACAAAAAGATTGCTATGCCACTTACTCGAATAACGCAAAAAGATTGCTCTGCTACTAACTCGAATGACGCAAAAAGATTGCTATGCCACTTACTCGAATGACGCAAAAAGATTGCTATGCCACTTACTCGAAGGGGAGAACCCCTTGTCGGCCCTAATGTTAGTGAGATTCCCGCTCTTACCCCAACGGTTCTGCAAATATTGGGTTTGGTACTACCCTATTTACAGTATACCCTGTCCCAGGGTATGGTAACGCGATCGAGAGGTCAAATGGCCACTTTCTAAAGCCAAATGTACCCGCCTTGGGTTACGGCTAGAAAATTTCTACTCTCTCCTTGGAGGTAATAACCCTCCCTGTCAATATAATAATGACGGCGCCGTGTAGCTCTATTCCTACCCTGCCTGGGTTACGGAAAATACTACACAGTTTGTAGAAAATACCTTACTTGTATTCTTCCAAAAGGGTCACAAATGTAATTAAAGAAACGAAAATAGGTCATTTATCTGAAAGGAAAAGAAACAGGGGTGGATTATAACAGACCCCATTTGCAGACCCACTATTATGCCTAAAATTCTTCTGTTTCTACCAACGTTTCATCGGTCCAGCTAGATTTTGTTTTTCTTTCTCTTTTATTTTATTCTTTCAATTCACGGTACAAATACTTTATTATTTAGTAATATACGGCACTACTTCATTGCATTTATTACTAACACTAAAAAAATTACTAATTATGCACTTGCTTATAATTTTTAAAAAATGAATAATTTTTATACTTTTTTTTTCTCATTTTAAAATTCTTCATTTAACCTTTTATACATTTTGTCTATTTTACACAAATGTGTGATGGGATACGAATTTATTTATAGTAGTCAAATTTAAGGCAAAGTTGCTCTAAGCTTTGCTAATTTGAGAGCAGCTAAAAGCGAAGTCCATTTACCTTCCTCCTTTGACAAAGCCATTTCTGTTACAATATACAATATTTCAATATTTTTTTTTTTTTCGTTTATATAAACTTAAAAAAAATTTATTATTTTACTTAACCTATTTTGGGGAGGCTATTATCTCCTATGAGATATAAGGGGTTTCCTATCGTAGCCTAGCGGTTATAGGCCTAATCACTTTATTTATATGTCTGTATCTCTCCAATAATTAAATTTGAAGCACATAGTTTTAATAGCCTAATTAGTTCGCAGTTTTCTTCCAATTTCCGACTCGCGTCATTTGTAGCAATTGAAGTATTTATTGGCACACGATATGGCGAACTAATTAGCTATATAGGCTAAATACAGACATATAAAAAGGAATAAACACAGATAAGAAAGGACAATAGATTTATTGAACTTACATGCCTAGTTGCAAAGGAACTGGTCACTTCAATGACAATAACGGTGACCGAAATTATCTGCGGTACTCACCGTTTTAAGTCTGACTTCATATTCAAATAAAAAAACACAATTACCCCACTCCCAAACGTATTTCTTTCGTGCTGCGCTCTAGGGACTGCCTGCCATTGGCTCACGTGCCCCCAGGACACGAATCCTCGTCCAATAATCTCTTACAGATTTTTCAGATGATTCAGGAGTTCACACAGTTTTTTGCCTTTTAAACTTCCTTGGAAATTTTATGCATTGCATTTTTTTGGCTACAATTATCTTAGCGAAATTCGAACGACTAGCGCCGTTGTCTGACTGAAGTTAGAAATGCAATTTATCTTTTTGCTGATTAAGGACTTTTCATTTTTGCAACTATGTTTAGCTTAATTATAAGGAATCGGAATTATCTTTAGAAAGGACCTTTATTTCGGTATTTCAATTACATCAAATCTTACTCATGGTACACAAGTCCATCACCAAATGGGGAGTGGAAAAATAATAACCTAAATCCAACCCAAATTCCCCATAGATTTTATCCGTATTTTTGCACACAATATCCAGAAGAGTGAGTACTCACTGGCCAAGTAAAATTTACAATAATCCCACCCATTTTTACATCCGCCGTTTGCCCAAACCCTCTTAGCAAATTCGTAGTCGCTAGTGGTGCACTCACTCTCAGTAAGAGAATTGCAAAAAGCTTCAATGGGCGGTAGTGACACCTCATCTAGCCTCGAGCAAGAGTTGTAATAATCATATGGATATATACCCTTAAACGTTAGTATATCATACATTTCATCATCGGGGAAGCGCTGTTTGAGGAGGGGGAAGCTATCAAAATTGTCACTTTTCTGCACCTCAATCAATTGACTTAAAGATTTGGGGATGAAGCTGAAAGAGTCTAAAAAACGGATTTTTTTGAGGCAAGTATTATCCTTGTCAACTGTTTTCCACATGAATTCTAGCATCAGTAGCTTCTCCGATGATTTGGGTATGATATTATATGAAAAAGAACCATCTGCCCTTGCGTCATCTACAACTCCTCCCTTGGCAATGCGGGCCAACGCCGGAAGAGCAAACTTTAAGTCTTAATTTGAATTGTGTACAAAAACAGGTACGAAATATTGTTGTCCAACTTTTAAATTACACGACTGGTGTGCTACCCCTCTAAAGTTACTCCCTCCCGATGTAAAGTCCTGCCCAATCCGATCTTGGTTTATCACATTCTGTCTCCTCGCAGTACCAACACCATGAGCAAAGTTTCTTTTCCAAACCCAACATCGTTTAAGATTTTCACAAGTCACAAAGCCATCTTGTGATATGACTAGTGGACAGTTTTTGTAACGAAGGCGCAAAATTGCATTGATCGCAGATTGGATTAGACTGACTAATGCCAAGCGCATGAAATGTTCACCGTCACTCAACATCTCAACTACATCCAGCACTTGCATGGTATTATTGGAATCTCGTTGCGCGTGAGCGTAAGAGACCCCTATGGCTTCATGTATTTTAACATGATTTGAATTTGACGGATCGCACACGTCTGTCAGCTCATCCTCGCAGGCCAAAGCGATCTTATTGCTCTGTAAAAGCGTGTTTTTAGATTTTTAAAAACGCAAGATTGCTCTACATCCGCTTAGCGTCTCCCTTGCTAGATATCTATAACATTTGCATTGTTTCATCTGATGCTTTTACTTTAAATCAAAATAAAATCTTGCGAGACATGATGGAAAGTAATAACATACACCCCCACGTCCCTTTTTACCCTCACCTAAAACCGTACTAATATCCGTAATTGGATTGAAATGACCAATTGAATCGGAGTCTGTGGGTGGGGTGTATAGAAGCCACAGCCAGTGTTTTACTGATTCAATTGAAGGAGCCCGCACTGGAAATAATACACCCTTCTTATCGGAACGCTGACCCTCTTCAAATTCTGGTTCATTCTGTAACACCGTGACACCAATCTTTAAATGTGCATTAGCCCGCTCAAAAATATCTATTCCTTTTAGTGTCACAGGAAATTGACCATTTAAACAATTAAAATTTACTTTGGGGAACTTTGAACCCTCCCTACCATTAACTGCCATTTTATCCAACTTTTTCTTAGATGCATCTTTTTTAAGTGGTCTGTATGCTGCAATTAAAAATGCATACTTGAAACACTGCAGCCTCGAATCGAAATAGATTCGTTGTATCCCCCTACACCCCTCTAAATCTGAATGATATTTTAATTCAATTGCCCTCCCTCCCCCATGCCTAGTTCTTACAATAAAATCCTTTTTAAACCTACAAATTTTAACATTTAAACTTTCAATAAATAAAACCACAGATCCACTACCTTCATCGTTATAAATGTCCCACTAACTTTGAATACTATTGGCCCAATTTAGAAAAAACTAATTTGATAAATGCGGGTGAATTGCCCACATCTCTGTGTGCAAGTATTTCGAATACATCTCACCCGAACTTTCATTTTAAAAAATATTTTTAGTGCTATTGATGCTTTTAAACTGACCCCCACTCCCCACACCCCCATTTGTTGTTCAAGAATGGCTAAAATCTTATCAGTATATGAATGTGTAATGGACAGGGGATCTGTTATTATATCCCCCGACACTCAAGAGTTGAAGGGGTCACCGAATTTGGCGCTGTAGACCAATGTGTGGTGCAAGGCAGAGTTGGACAGAAAAAAATCTGGAAGAGGGGATACAGTTGTTGCTGTACTACTACTACTATCTATATCATTAATTGGAATGGTGGAGGGCGACAGGGAATTGTCAATAACACCACCACCTCTCCCAGTCTGTTCAATAACATTGGTTGGATATGGCATGAGGTCCCATAGTACATATTCCAAGGTGTTTAGGGACAACTTCTCGATCCAGCCTGTATTGTTCTGTGATGGAATTTCATTATGAGGACCCGGTTCAGATGCACTAGTAGCATTACCTAAATGTTCATACATAAAGCTATCTGTCCACTCAGGATCCTCAAGCATGTCAAAATCACAACTTAAATCATCTAGGCTAGCCATTTCCCCAAAAACATCATTAAGGAACCCCCCATGCCACTCCATATTCTCTAGAACTAGTGTAGGTTCATCACTGAACTCCGGTGGTGGTGACAGAATTGGTTCTGTAAATACACTTGGTTCATCACTCAATGGTGTCGGTGGTGGTGCTATATCATTAATCTGTAGAAAAAAAAGTTTATTTTTTATGTAAAATTAGCATTATTTCATAAAGTTGAAATATCATGTTCATTTCTACTCGTATGTTTCCCGAATATTTAACACATACCATTTTTCCATACCATCCAACAAAACCCAATTCCTCCTAGAATTATTTAAACTAAAACTTTACCCCCTTCCCCCTCAGAAAAACACAATAGCCTTATCTGTAGTGAAGCGTTTTTCTATTCATAAACAAATTTTTTAAACTAAAAAGTTACCCCCTCCTCCCTCACAAAGACACAATAGCATTATCTGTAGTGAAGCATTTTTTCTACTCGTATGTTTCCCGAATATTTAACACGTACCATTTTTCCATACCATCCAACAAAACCCAATTCCTCCTAAAAATATTTAAACTAAAAAGTTACCCCCTCCTCCCGCAGAAAGTTCACATAAACACAATAGCCTTATCTTTAGTGAAGCGTTTTTCTATTCATAAACAAATTTTAAAACTAAAAATTTACCCCCTCCTCCCTCAGAAAAACACAGAAGCCTTATAGGTAGTGCCGCGTTTTTTCTATGCATAAACAAATTTTTTTAAATAAAAAGTTACCCCCTCCTCCCTCACAAAGACACAATAGCCTTATCTGTAGTGAAGCATTTTTTCTACTCGTATGTTTCCCGAATATTTAACACGTACCATTTTTCAATACCATCCAACAAAACCCAATTCCTCCTAGAATTATTTAAACTAAAAAGTTACCCCCTCCTCCCTCACAAAAACACAATAGCCATATCTGTAGTGAAGCGTTTTTCTATTCATAAACAAATTTTTAAAACTAAAAAGTTACCCCCCTCCTCCTCCCTCAGAAAAACACAATAGCCTTATCTGTAGTGAAGCGTTTTTCTATTCATAAACAAATTTTTTTAAACTAAAAAGTTACCCCCTCCTCCCACAGAAAGACGCAATAGCCTTATCTGTAGTGAAGCATTTTTTCTACTCGTACGTTTCCCGAATATTTAACACGTACTATTTTTCCATACCATCCAACAAAACCCAATTCCTCCTAGGATTATTTGAACTAAAAAGTTACCCCATCCCCCCTCACAAAAACACAATAGCCCTATCTGTAGGGAAGCTTTTTTCTATTCATACACAAATTTTTAAATTAAAAAGTTACCCCCTCCTCCCTCAGAAAGACACAATAGCCTGATCTGTAGATTATCGTTTTATCTGATCGTACGTGCCCTGAATCTTTAACACACACCATTTTTAAATAATATCCAACAACACCCAAGTCCTCCTAGAATTATTTATACTAGAAAGTTACAATTTTAATATCTCTGACATACACTTTTATGGTGTTAAAAAATGGTGAAAAGAAAATACTTAAAAAAAAAAAAAAAGTTGGATAGAAAGAGGTAGAAGCTAGAGGTGAAAATACTCAAATTTCCAAATTCAGACTGCTGTTGAGTGCCGTCTGTCTCTTGCATAGATGTGGCGTCGGTCCCTTTTGGGTTCTTTTCTGGAGGGGTGTAGTTGTAAGATTCATTTTCCTTAAAAACGAGGTAAAATTTAACTGGGAAAAAAACAATTCCCTGTTTTACAGAAGAAAAAATTAGTCTGCACAAAGAACCCCCTCTAACCACACGGAATTAGAGAACAGAGTCTCTCTCAAACCCCGTAAAGCTCTTTTAAATGATACAAGAATTACTTATTTAACATAAAAATTTCGTTTTTAACGGATACCAAGTAAAGAAAAACTGTGTTAGAATTGATTCATTGCCCTCTTCCCTGTCATATATTTTTATAAAAGCCTCTTAATCATCTATGAAATCCTTTTACTTTCATCAAATACAATTGAAAAATATCTGTCTAATTTGGTCAGAAAACAAACTCTTTTGTCAATGAGCCTTGAATCGGACATATCCGTCTTTTTTTTGTTTTCTTAATCCCGATACGACGCATACCGTGAACAGATCACATCAGCCCGATAACAGCTAGAGTACTCAGATCCGGGTTGGAGCGGAATGTTGTTTTGAAATCATCCCCTCTTTGGTAACATGTTAAACACAGATGGCTTTATTTAGAGCGGAAGAAGTTAGTACATTTTAAATGCGGGATTGGGAAAGAATTCTTTTGCACGAAAAAGAACTAAAACTATAGAACTATGCGTCTAACAGAGCAATGGAAAAGGGAGTTTTTTGTTTTACATAATAGAAAAAAGCATGATTTGCCGTTTCTATCGAATATACGCATCATATCTTAAGCTTTGTGTTGTTGGAGGGGGGCTAAGTCCCCCCCCCTTTTTTTGAAATATAGAATAAGTGTATACCCGCATTAACAAGAGAAATATCCATTACTACACAGTTAAAAGAACCTAGCGTACTATGATCGATAAGATAATTCATATCGAAAGTTGGAGTACATAGAATGAAACCTTTATGAGGGGTTTCAATGAAGATTTTTTAAGCAATGATCTGTTTGGCTGCCTAAAAAACAGGTTTCAGCTCGCAAAAAAAAAACCACTCTGATTGAAAAAAAAACTTGGAGGTGAAACGTAGTTTTATAACGTGTTTAATCACGTGTAGTTTTAAGAATGTATATGTGAACTCATGACCTACATTCATTGTGTAATTGACAACAAAAAAAGAAAAAAAACCTGTTTGAGGACATTATACACTGCCAAATAACCGCTGGCTGTAGACTATGCCTTGGAAAGCCTTATACAGGGTTTAAATGACTAATTTTTAAGAATTTCTCTGATTGGGTGCCTAAAGACAGCTTTAAGCTCGAAGAAAAAAAAACACTCTGGTTGAAAAAAAAACTTGGAGTTGAAACGTAGTTTTATAACGTGTTTAATCACGTGTAGTTTTAAGAGTGTATATGTGAACTCACGACCTACATTCATTGTGTAATTGACAACAAAAACAGAAGAAAACCCTACTAATCAAGTTACAGGTGACTGACCCTGGTAAGTCAATGTACCGGTTAAACTACACTGTATATTCATGCCTCAGGCGTAGGATTGATACTAATTGATGCCTTACTACTGGGGGGGGGGGTTAAAGCATAAAATATACTAAATAAGTAACCTAACCTAACCTAGGTACCTTTTCCCCTCTAAACCCCAAAATTTAAAGTTTAAATATTGTAAACGCAGTGAGAAATCACTGTTTGCAATCCTCAGCACAGGAATCACGGGTTTCCCAGTTAATAGAATAGTACCGAGTTTTTATTATGGAAAAAAATCCATAGAATAACAAATAATTGAATCTCATAATTCCAAATGACTATTCCTTGACGTACCCCCTCCCCGCCTCCTATTCGCAAAAGTTCAGCTTCGCCAAATATAGTTTAATGCTGTCACTCTGTATAATAGAAACTCTAATTAACTCAATGTTCTATAATAGCCAATTGCAAATGTATTTTCTGAATAAGGTCCAATAACTATGCTTTTGGTGATAACATAAGCTCCATAGTCCCTGGGAAAAGGGCTGTAAGTTACACAGGTACTTATGTATTATACAGCCAACACTCAAGAAGTGAAGTTAGGTTAGTCCTAATGAAATATACCTAAGTAGAATGAAAATATAATGCTTTAGAAGCAAGTTTGGGTTATATATTTGCATATTGTGGGGATGGGGGTAAAGCATAGCGGTCTGCATGTAAAATGTGTTAGGTACAATTATTCTGCATATTATGAAGCTAGAATTGTTTTTTAACTTCAAATTGTCTAAATACTTTGCCCCCAACCCCTTCTAATGTGCAAATATATAGCCCAAATTATATGTTTCCCATTTATTCTGTCATTAATTTAAAAAAAAAAGTTTTTCCGAGGGAAGTAAAGAGCGAAGTAGAAACTTAAAACGAACAATAATTATTACGTCACAGCCTATCTAACATATATTAATAAAACTAGTACAAATACACCAACAAATTATGTTTCCCTATGCTTTTAGGATTATACAAAACTAGCGCTTTACTGAAAACTCAAAATAATATTGGAGTTTTGGTACAGTAAAAGCAAACCAATTAAGGTCACTATTTATAGAATCAAAATATTATCAATCCCTTTTAGGCTCAATTCCTTTTAAGATAAAGCTACAATCCATTTTAGGATTTAACTTTATTTTTTTTACGTGTAATTTGGTATCACTTCTGCACAATGGCTCAGTTCAATGACTGGCTCTCGTTTTGGTTCTGAAAACGACATGTTATGATTACTTAGTGCGCAAGCTTGAAGTAAGGCCATCTTGAAAGTATTAGGACTATAGACTAGCTTTAGAATTTGTATCATAACTTGAAATTCACTGTTGTATAGAGAGAAAAATTGGATTTCCAGAGTTCATATTATGTCTTATTTGATCTCCATTTCAAGTGATACTAAAGCATTATTTCTTAAAATTTAAGACTGTATATTACCAACTATTGGTATTATAGCTGGTGAGAGCAAAATGCTGCTTGATAAATTAATCCAATATTACTGTGCTGTTCAATTACTTCGCGGTTATTAAAAAATATTTAAAAAAACTAAGGGGACAAGAACGTCCTTTCCCCTCAAATACCGCCGTTAGAACTAGCACACAGGCTTCATCGCAGAGTGAAGTTTAAAGGTTTAATTTAAAACTGTTGATCATTCAAGCTTAGTTTTGGGTAGATTTTCAGTTGAAAAGTTTTTAGTTTTAGTTAATTTTTTTTCGCAACAATCTTTTGCTTTTAAGATGAGTAAGCGATTTATGAAACTTACTAAGATGGCCTGGAGTGGGAGTATATGTGAGGGGTATAATAAACCTCCAGTTAGGGGCATTGGACCATAATTATTGCAATGGTACCATTTTATACTTCCAAACTCTTCCAATTAAGAAGTGGTACCAAAAGTGCCACTTTTAGTGCTATATGGCTCTTTTGGATTGTAAAATAGATATAAAGCACGCAGATACGAGTAATAGGTTTAAAATGAGCGATTAAGCATCTCCCTATAATGTTTTGGTAGCACGCTAGGCCTGTTGAAAAAAAAACAAAAAAAAAAGGGAGACAGATCAGTGGTACCGATGAAAAAAGTGATTTTCCTTTTTGTTCAAGGAGGGGGAATTTGTAATTTCCCTGTACAAGGTTTTCGACCTTGCTGATTCCAATGGTATACTTTTTATTTTGATCTGACGCCATTTTTGAGGGGTTTAATTGGCAATTTTTTTTTTTTCCAATAAACTTTTACTTTACAGAAACTAACAAAAATGTATTTAAAAAAAGCAATTGTAAAAGTTAAAAGATAATTTTTGCACATAAATTTATGCGTATTATTTTGCAGACAAGAAAGCTCAACTTATTTCAACATAAAGAAAGAAAAATAAGCAAAAATGGGGTTTTTAAAGGCAAAATGAAAATACTGACAAAACACAACAAAGCCAATATTTCAAGTGGACAAACGCCTCTCTTCTTCAGCGCAAAACGAAATAATGTATCCTAGGAAAGTGCCGAAAAAAACAACAACAAAAAAAAAACGCGCAAAGTTAATGTGAAAAGAACCAAAAAACCAAAGAAAAAAACCAAAAACTTCAAAGATAAATAAAACTCAATAAAAGCCAAAAATTATAAGAATTAAAACCAAATATCTAACAACCATAAAAGTGAGTTATTCGCCAATATCGGCGATTTACTCAAAATCCAAAAAATTATGAATTGCCATCGACGGATACTAGCGAACAACTGAGAAATATAAAAAAGGAGTAGTAAGGGTGTGCACAGTTCTAAAAATACATGTAAAAATACATTGAATTGCGCAAGAAAAACCCATGGTCAAAAGTGTATACAATATGAACGGTACATTGGAATTGCGCAAGGAAAAGCCATGCCTTTGACACTGTATTTACACGTGAACATTGCAAAAAAACAAAAAAAACGAGATATTTATTATAAATTGGAACAATATCAATCTTTGGAAATGGTTAACGATAACAAACATGTTTTCAACCAGATGGGTTTTTGAAAGCACATTCAGCATGGCGTGTGTTATTATTATTTTTTTGGCAATTGACGTTTTTTCTGATAACAAGTACCATTCATTGCGATTGTGTAGGTATTTGTTATCTGAAACCTATGATTTGGGATGCTATTTGGACTTTTCAGAGCTAGGATTCTTAGTCTCTCATAGGTGTGTGTTGTCTGAAACCTACAATTTGGGGTGGGTAGTTTGCTATTTCTATCTTTTATGAGCTAGGTTTCATAGCCTATTTTAGGTGTATGTTGGCTGAAAACTATAGTTTGGGATTCTATGTGGGATTATCGGAGCTAGGTTTTTTTGTCTCTCATAGGTGTGTGTTGTATAAAAACTATAATTAGGGGTGGGTCTTTAGGAATTTGAAGATTTTCAGAGCTATGTTTCATAGCCTTTTGTAGGTGTGTTGTCTGAAACCTATAGTTTGGGATGCTATTTGGGGTTTTCAGAGCTAGGTTTCTTAGTCTCTCATAGGTGTGTGTTATCTGAAACCTACAATTTGGGATGGGTGGTTTGATATTTCTAGCTTTTCAGAGCTAGGTTTCTTAGTCTCTCATAGGTGTGTGATGTAAAAAACCTACAATTTGGGGTGGGTAGTTTGCTATTTCAGGCTTTTATACGCTAGGTTTCATAGCCTTTTATATGTGTGTGTTGTCTGAAACCTACAATTTGGGGTGGGTAGTTTGCAATTTCTAGCTTTTATGAGCTATGTTTCATATCCTTTTTTAGGTGTGTGTTGTCTGAAACCTATAGTTTGGGATACTATTTGGGCTTTTCAGAGCTAGGTTTCTTAGTCTCTCATAGGTGTGTGTTTTCTGAAACCTACAATTTGGGGTGAGTAGTTTGCTATTTCTAGCTTTTATGAGCTAGGTTTCATCGCCTTTTGTAGGTGTGTGTTGTCTGAAACCTATAGTTTGGGATGCTATTTGGGCTTTTCAGAGCTAGGTTTCTTAGTCCTTCATAGGTGTGTGTTGTCTGAAACCTACAATTTGGGGTGGGTAGTTTGCTATTTCCGGCTTTTATGAGCTAGGTTTCATAGCCTTTTGTATGTGTGTGTTGTCTGAAACCTATTGTTTGAGATGCTATTTGGGCTTTTCAGAGCTAGGTTTCTTAGTCTCTCATAGGTGTGTGTTATCTGAAACCTACAATTTGTGGTGGGTAGTTTGCTATTTCCGGCTTTTATGAGCTAGGTTTCATAGCCTTTTTTAGGTGTTTGTTGTCTGAAACCTATAGTTTGGGATTCTATTTGGGCTTTTCAGAGCTAGGTTTCTTAGTCTCTCATAGGTGTGTGTGGTCTGAAACCTACAATTTGGAGTGGGTGGTTTGCTATTTCTGGCTTTTCAGAGCTAGGTTTCTTAGTCTCTCATAGGTGTGTGTTGTATAAAAGCTACAATTTGGGGTGGGTAGTTTGCTATTTCAAGCTTTTATGCGCTAGGTTTCATAGCCTTTTATATGTGTGTGTTGTCTGAAACCTACAATTTGGGGTGGGTATTTTGCAATTTCTAGCTTTTATGAGCTATGTTTTCATAGCCTTTTGTAGGTTATTGTTGTCTGAAACCTATAGTTTGGGATGCTATTTGGGCTTTTCAGAGCTAGGTTTCTCAGTCTCTCATAGGTTTGTGTTGGCTGAAACCTACAATTTGGGGTGGGTAGTTTGCTATTTCTAGCTTTTATGAGCTAGGTTTCATAGCCTTTTGTAGGTGTGTGTTGTCTGAAACCTATAGTTTGGGATGCTATTTGGGCTTTTCAGAGCTAGGTTTCTTAGTCTCTCATAGGTGTGTGTTGTCTGAAACCTATAATTTGGGGTGGGTAGTTTTCTATTTCCTGCTTTGATGAGCTAGGTTTCATAACCTTTTGAAGATGTGTGTTGTCGGAAACTTATTATTTGAGATTCTATTTGGGACTTTCAGAGCTAGGTTTTTTAGCCTCTCATTGGTGTGTGTTGTCTAAAACATATAATTTTGGGGGTCCTTTTTTTGGACCCAAACTTCAACCTGTCGTATCTGAAAACAAAATCTTGGTGATTAAAACGGGCTTTGTCTAATTCTAGCCAAAACTCAGAATTGATAGGGGGCAAGATGGAACGATGTCACATTCTGTGTGTTTTTATCTAAGCCTTTCAAAAAACCCTCATTAGCTCAGATTTTATAGGAATAGTTTTATTTTTCGATCCGAAAACAGACTAAAGTTTCAGATTGGAACCAGAGAATTGTATTCTCCATAATTTTCTTACATCTTTGGAAATCATTAACGATAACAAAAATGTTTTCGACCAGATGAGTTTTTGAAAAGCACATTCAGCAAGGCGTGCGCTATTTTTTTTATCATGAACCCTTTAGAGACCAATTTGATCAACTTGGAGAAAGTTGAAATAGAATCGTTAGGTATATTGATATTAGTGCGTAAACTACAAACTGACAAAAAAATATCCAGAACTTTTTTTTTCTTATAGCCTTGACTTTGAAGACATTTCTTCATCTTAATTGGCTTTAGAAATATCTTGCAAAATAAAACTAGTGAAATAATTTAGGTTGTAAGATAAATTTAATTTTTTTTTTAATGCAGTAGTTTTTTAGTAAGAACACTCGATATCCTAAAAGTGTCTGATTAAAACTTCTACCTTGAGCATCGATGTTGTTAGCAGAATTTCAAAAGGATCATTTATGAGTGCTGGTGTATCTGATGAAACAATTTAGGTCGAATGATAAATTTAATTATTTTTTTTTTAATACGGTAGTTTTTCAGTAAGGACATTCGATATCCTAAAAGTGTTTGATTCAAACTTTTACCTCAGGAATGGGATTGTCTTGAGGGGAGAATTTTCCATTGAAGAGGTGGAGGGTATTTTTATGTGAAAACAGCTTCAACCGTGCCCAGCCCCCCGCGATCAGAAATTAAATTATAAAAAAAGTTTCTTCAACTGAAAGTAAGGAACAACATCAAAACTTAAAAACGGACAGAAAATAGCGGCCGTTTCCAAAAGAGTTAGGATTCATTAACTTTAGTGTTGCCAGTCAAAAGCTATGGGTTTGAGAAAATTGTCTGATTATCGAAAAATGAAGAAACACCTTCCAAAAGTCGACAGGAATGGGATTGTCTTGAGGGGGGAATTTTCAACACAATAGGTGGAGGGTATTTTTATGTGAAAACAACTTCAACCGTGCCCAGCCCCCCGCGATCAGAAATTAAATTATAAAAAAAAAGTTTCTTCAGCTGAAAGTAAGGAGCAACATCAAAACTTGAAAACGGACAGAAAATAGAGGCTGTTTCCAAAAGATTTAGGATTCAATAACTTTAGTGCTGCCAGTCAAAAGCTATGGGTTTGAGAAAATTGTCTGATTATCGAAAAATGAACAAACACCTTCCAAAAGTCGACAGGAATGGGATTGTCTTGAGGGGGGAATTTTTCATAGAAAAGATGGAGGGTATTTTTACGTTAAAACAACTTCAACCGTGCCCAAACCCCCCGCGATCAGAAATTAAATAATAAAAAAATTTTCTTCAACTGAAAGTAAGGAGCAACGTCAAAACTTAAAAACGGACAGAAAATAGAGGTTGTTTCCAAAAGATTTAGGATTCATTAACTTTAGTGTTGCCAGTCAAAAGCTCTGGGTTTGAGAAAATTGTCTGATTATCGAAAAATGAAGAAACACCTTCCAAAAGTCGACAGGAATGGGATTGTCTTGAGGGGGGAATTTTCCATAGAAGAGGTGGAGGGTATTTTTACGTGAAAACAACTTCAACCGTGCCCAGCCCGCCGTGATCAGAAATTAAATTATAAAAAAAGTTTCTTCAACTGAAAGTAAAGAGCAACATCAAAACTTAAAAACGGACAGAAAATAGGGGCTGTTTCCAAAAGATTTAGAATTCATTAACTTTATTGTTGCCAGTCAAAAGCTATGAACTTGAGGAAATTGCCTGATTATCGGAAAAAATGAAGAAACACCCTCCAAAAGTCGACAGGAATGGGATTGTCTTGAGGGGGGAATTTTCCATGGAAGAGGGGAAGGATATTTGTACATGAAAACAACTTCGACCGTGCCCAGCTTCCTGCGATCGGAAATTAAATTATAAAAAAGTTTCTTCACCTCTTGAATACACAATACCGAAATTTCATTCAACTTTCATGTAAGAAAATTATGGAAAATACAATTCTCTAGTTCAAATGTGAAACTTAAGTTCAGTTTTGCATACTCATAATGATGAGGACTGATGATTCTAATTCAATATTTTTTTTCATAAAAACATACTATTGTTTTTTTAAACTTTCAAATTATTCAACTTTATTTTTTTTATTTTATTATTTTTTTTTGTATGTATCGTAAAATGACAAAATATGCTTACGGCTCTAACAATTGTACTCTATGATTTCTCAGAAACACGATGCGGCTTTCCCACTGGTACTCTATGGCCGGTTATCGACACTACCTAGTTTATTGCATGCATACATTTCCAATAGTGCTACCACTTGTACTTGTTTCATAGTTTAAATACTTCTCCTTGTTGGCATTCAATGCTACAATAACATTGTCGAGTTTTAGTTAAGAGTCAAGAGTTTTTTAGCTTAGAGTCTTAGCTTAGAGTTTTTGTTAGAGTTCTAGTTTAGTTTAGTTTTAGTTAAGAGTTTAGAGTTTTACATTATATTCTTAGCTTAGTGTTTTATTTAGTGTTATAGTTTAGTTTAGTTTTAGTTAAGAGTTTTGAATTTTTATCTTAGAGTCTTAGCTTAGCGTTTTAGTTGAAGTTCTAGTTTAGTTTAGTTAAGAGTTTAAAGTTTTAGCTTAGAGTCTTAGCTTAGAGTTTTTGTTAGAGTTGAAGTTTATTTATGATATTTCTAAAGTCAATTAAGATGAAGAAATGTCGGAGTGTATGTTTGACATCACCAGGCACGTGCGAGGGAAATTTGTTGTTGGTGTGGGGCTTAAAAAGGCAAAAATGGGTGATCTACATGAGTTTATAAGATGGTTCATTAAAATCCAAAGGTTTTGTCTGATTTTTGGACAAGACCCATACTCCTATTGATGAGGACTGATGGTTCTAATTCAATATTTTTTCATGAAAACAAACTATTTTTTTAACAATTTTTTTTTGGACTTCGAAATTATTCAACTTTTTGTTAGAGTTCTAGTTTAGGTTAGTTTTAGTTAATAGTTTATAGTTTTAACTTAGAGTTTTACCTTAGATTTTTTGTTAGAGTTCTAGTTTAGTTTAACTTTAGTTAAGATATTGATGTTTTACTGTTGAGTTTCATTTAGAGTTTTGTTTTAATGGTGTTTCATTTTTGATTTTTGAGTATTAAATGATATTATTATTTTAAAGATCTTTTCATAATTCTAGTTTAGTTTAGTTTTAGGTAGGTGTTTTGAGTTTTAGACTAGAGTAATATATTGTAGTTTTTGTTTGAGTTCCAGTTTATTTTAGTTTTAGTTAAGAGTTTATAGTTTTAGCTTAGAGTTTTAACTTAGAGTTTTTTGTAGAGTTCTAGTTTAGTTTAGTTTTAGTTAAGAGTTTAGAATTTTTAGCTTAGAGTTTTTGTTGAAGTTCTAGTTTAGTTTAGTTTTAGTTAAGAATTTAATGTTTTAGCTTAGAGTCTTAGCTCAGAGTTTTTGTTAGAGTTGAAGTTTAGTTATGATATTTCTAAAGTCAATTAAGATAAAGAAATGTCGGAGTGTAGGTTTGACATCACCAAGCACGTACGAGGGAAATTTTTGTTGGTGGGGGGCTTAAAAAGGCAAAAAATGGGTGAACTACATGAGTTTATAAGACGGTTCGTGAAAATCCCAAGTTTTTTTCTGATTTTTTGGACAATACCCATACTCCTATTGATGAGGACTGATGGTTCTAATTCAATATTTTTTTTTCATGAAAACAAACTATTTTTTTTTAGTTAGAGTTCTAGTTTAGTTTTAGTTAAGAGTTTAGAGTTTTAGCTTAGAGTCTTAGCTTAGAGTTTTTGTTGAAGTTCTAGTTTAGTTTAGTTTTAGTTAAGAGTTTAGAGTTTTACCTTAGAGTCTTAGCTTATAGTTTTAGTTAGAGTTGAAATTTAGTTATGATATTTATAAATTCAATTAAGATGAAGAAATGTCGGAGTGTAGGTTTGACATCACCAGGCACGTGCGAGGGAAATTTTTGTTGGTGGGGGGCTTAAAGAGGCAAAAAATGGGTGAACTACATGAGTTTATAAGACGGTTCGTGAAAATCCCAAGTTTTTTTCTGATTTTTTTGGACAATACCCATACTCCTATTGATGAGGACTGATGGTTCTAATTCAATATTTTTTCATGAAAACAAACTATTTTTTTTAGTTAGTTCTAGTTTAGTTTAGTTTTAGTAAAGATTTTAGAATTTTTAGCTTAGAGTCTTAGCTTAGAGTTTTCGTTAGAGTTCTAGATTAGTTAAGTTTTATTAAAGAGTTTAGAATTTTTATCTTAGAGTCTTAGCTTAAAGTTTTTGTTGAAGTTCTAGTTCAGTTTAGTTTTAGTTAAGAGTTTAAAGTTTTAGTTTCGAGTCTTAGCTTTGAGTTTATGTTAGAGTTGAAGTTTAGTTATGATATTTTTAAAGCCAACTAAGATGAAGAAATGTCGGAGTGTAGGTTTGACATCACCAGGCACGTGCGAGGGAAATTTTTTGTTTATGGGGGGCTTAAAAAGGCAAAAATGGGTGAACTAAATCAGTTTATAAGACGGTTCGTCAAAATCCCAAGGTTTTTTCGGATTTTTTGGACAATACCCATACTCCTATTGATGAGGACTGATGGTTCTAATTCAAGATTTTTTTCATGAAAACAAATATTTTTTTTACAAATTATTTTTTTTTTACTTCGAAATTATTCAACTTTTTGTTAGAGTTCTAGTTTAGTTTAGTTTTAGTTAAGAGTTTAGAATTTTTAGCTTAGAATCTTAGCTTAGAGTTTTTGTTGAAGTTCTAGTTTAGTTTAGTTTTAGTTAAGAGTTTAAAGTTTTAGCTTAGAGTCTTAGCTTAGAGTTTTTGCTAGAGTTGAAGTTTAGTTTAGTAATAGTTAAGAGTTTAGAGTTTTAGATTAGAGGTTAGAGAAATTTAATTCAGGAAATTATGAAAAAAAAAATTTAGACGGTGTTACGTGCGCGCACGTAACCCCGTCTAAATTTTTTTCTTGAATTCCCCATTTGGATGCACAATACAGAAATTTAATTCAGGAAATTATGAAAAAATATGTAAGTAAGGAAGTAACAAACTCTATGCTTTTTCTGCATCAATTGTCGGATATGTTGAATAAAATATGCAAAGTCGACATAGCTTTATTTCATTTTTTAAGGTTAATTTAGACGAGGTTACGTGTGCGCACGTAACCTCGTCTAAATTAACCTTAAAAAATGAAATAAAGCTATGTCGACTTTGCATATTTTATTATAATCAGAATCAGAATCAGAATCATATAATAATCAGAAAAAACCTTTGGATTTTCACGAACCGTCTTATAAACTCATGTAGTTCACCCATTTTTGCCTTTTTAAGCCCCCCATCAACAAAAAATGTCCCTCGCACGTGCCTGGTGATGTGAAACATACATTCCGAAAATTCTTCATCTTAATTGACCTTATAAATATCAAAATTAAACATCAACTCTAACAAAAACTAAAATCTAAGACTCTAAGCTAAGAATCTAAACTCAGAACAAAACTAAATTAAAGTAAAAATCTAATTAAAAGTCTAAGTTAAGACTCTAAGCTCTTAACTAAAACTAAACTAAACTAGAACTCTAATTAAAAAAAATAGTTTGTTTTCATGAAAAAAATATTGAATTAGAACCATCAGTCCTCATCAATAGGAGTATGGGTATTGTCCAAAAAATCAGAAAAAACCTTGGGATTTTCACACACCGTCTTATAAACTCATGTAGTTCACCCATTTTTTGCCTTTTTAAGCCCCCCACCAACAAAAATTTCCCTCGCACGTGCTTGGTGATGTCAAACCTACACTCCGACATTTCTTCATCTTAATTGACTTTAGATATATCATAACTAAACTTCAACTCTAACAAAAACTCTAAGCTAAGACTCTAATCTAAAACTTAAAGTCTTAAAAAAATCTCAATAAAGCTATAAGTTCAAGAAAAACTCTAATAAAAGACTAAACTCTATAAACTCTAAATTAGAAGATATAAATAAACTAAGAATAAAAACTAACAAAAACTCAGGTCTAAGAATATATGCTAAAACACTAACATCTTATCAAAAACTAAACTAAACTAGGCCTGTCACTAAAATTCCAATCTAAGACTCTAAGCTAAAACTCTAAACTCTTAACTAAAACTAGACAATGTTAGTGTAGCATTGAATGCCAACAAGGAGAAGTATTTAAACTATGAAACAAGTACAAGTGGTAGCACTATTGGAAATGTATGCATGCAATAAACTAGGTAGTGTCGATAACCGGCCATAGAGTACCAGTGGGAAAGCCGCCTCTTGTCTCAGAGAAATCATAGAGTACAATTGTTAGAACCGTAAGCATATTTTGTCATTTTACGATACATACAAAAAAAATAATAAAATAAAAAAAATAAAGTTGAATAATTTCGAAGTTTAAAAAAAAAATAGTATGTTTTTATGAAAAAAAAATAATGAATTAGAATCATCAGTCCTCATCATCATGACTATCCAAAACTGGACATAAGTTTTACGTTTGAGGTAGAGAATTGTATTTTCGATAATTTTTTTACATGAAAGTTGAATAAAATTTCGGTATTGTGTATTCAAGAGGTGAAGAAACTTTTTTATAATTTAATTTCTGATCGCGGGGAGCTGGGCACGGTTGAAGTTGTTTTCATGTAAAAATATCCTTCCCCTCTTCGATGGAAAATTCCCCCTCAAGACAATCCCATTCCTGTCGACTTTTGGAGGGTGTTTCTCCGGTTTTTTCGATAATCAGGCAATTTCCTCAAGTTCATAGCTTTTGACTGGCAACACTAAAGTTAATGAATTCTAAATCTTTTGGAAACAGCTTCTATTTTCTGTTCATTTTTAAGTTTTGATGCTGTTCTTTACTTTCAGTTGAATAAACTTTTTTTATAATTTAATTTCTGATCGCGGCGGGCTGGGCACGGTTGAAGTTGTTTTGATATAAAAATACCCTCTACTTCTTCCCTTAAAAATTCCCCCCTCCAGACGTTTCCTGTCCCCTCTAATGGCTATGGGTGTTTATTCATGTTTATATAATCATTCACTTATCTGAATCACAGATATATGTTATGGCAACGCTAAAGATTATGAATCCTAAAAATTTTGGAAATAACTTCTATTTTCTTTCCATTTTTAAGTTTTGAATTTGCTTCTTACTTTCAGTTGAAGAAACTTTTTTTTTATAATTAAATTTCTGATAACGGCGGGCTGGGCAAGGTTGAAGTTGTTCTCACTTAAAAATACGCTCCACCTCCTGCGTTAAAAATTCCCCCCTCAAGACAATTTCTTTCCCGTCAACTGTTGGAGGGTGTTTCTTCATTTTTCGATAATCAGATAATTTTCTCCAACCCATAGATTTTAACTGGCAGCACTAAAGTTAATGAATCCTAAATCTTTTGGAAACAGCCTCTCTTTTCTGTCCGTTTTTAAGTTTTGATGTTGCTCCTTACTTTCAGTTGAAGAAACTTTTTTTTTAAATTTAATTTCTGATCGCGGGGGGCTGGGCACGGTTGAAGTTGTTTTCACGTAAAAATACCCTCCACCTCTTCTATGAAATATTTCCCCCTCAAGACAATCCCATTCCTGTCGACTTTTGGAAGGTGTTTCTTCATTTTTCGATAATCAGACAATTTTCTCAAACCCATAGTTTTTGACTGGCAACACTAAAGTTAATGAATCCTAAATCTTTTGGAACCAGCCTCTATTGTCTGTCCGTTTTTAAGTTTTGTTGCTGGTCCTTACGTTCAGTTGAATAAACTTTTTTTATAATTTTATGTCTGATCGCGGGAGGTTGGGCACGCTTGAAGTTTTTTTCTTGTAAAAATGCCCTCCACCTCTTCCCTGTAGAAGTCACCCCTCAAGATAGTTCCAGTCCTGAGTTATAAATTTCAATCGAACACTTTTAGGATATTAAATGTCCGTGCTGAAAAACTACCGTATTAAAAAAAAATCAATTAAATTTATCATACGACCTAAATTATTTCATCAGATACGCCAGCACTCATATATGATCCTTTTGAAATTCTGCTAACAACATCGATGCTCAAGGTAAAAGTTTTAATCAGACACTTTTAGGATATCGAGTGTTCTTACTAAAAAACTACTGCATTAAAAAAAACAAATTAAATTTATCATACAAGCTAAATTATTTCACTAGTTTTATTTTGTAAGATATTTCTAAAGCCGATAAAGATGAACAAATTTCTTCAAAGTCAAGTCTATAAGAAAAAAAAAGTTATGGATATTTTTTTGTCACTTTGTGGTTTACGCACTAGTATCAATGTCACTAACTATTCTATTTGAACTTTCTCCAAGTTAATCAAATTGGTCTCTAAAGGGTTCATGATAAAAAAAAAACAGCGCACGCCGTGCTGAATGTGCTTTTCAAAAACTCATCTGGTCGAAAACATTTTTGTTATCGTTAATGATTTCCAAAGATGTAAGAAAATTATGGAGAATACAATTCTCTGGTTCAAATCTGACACTTTAGTCTATTTTCGGATAGAAAAATAAAACTATTCCTATAAAAATCTGAGCTAATAAGGGTTTTTTGAAAGGCTTAGATAAAAACACACAGAATGTGGAATCGTTCCATCTTGCCCCCTATCAATTCTAAGTTTTAGTTAGAATTAGGCAAAGCCCATTTTAATCACCAAGATTTTGTTTTCAGATACGACACGTTGAAGTTTGGGTCCAAAAAAAAGGACCCCCGAAATTGTATGTTTTAGACAGCACACACCAATGGGAGACTAAAAAACCTAGCTCTGAAAGTCCAAAATAGAATTTCAAACAATAGGTTTCCGACAACACACACCTTCAAAAGGTTATGAAACCTAGCTCATAAAAGCCGGAAATATCAAACTACCCACCCCATATTGTAGGTTTGAGACAACACACACCTATGAGAGACTAAGAAACCTAGCTCTGAAAAGCCCAAATAGCATCCAAAACAAAAGGTTTCAGAAAACACAAACTTAAAATAGTCTATGAAACCTAGCTCATAAAATAAAAAATTAGAAAAATACCCACCCCAAATTGTAGGTTTAAGACCACACACACCTATGAGAGACTAAGAAACCTAGCTCTGAAAAGCCCAAATAGCATCCCAAACTATAGGTTTCAGACAACACACACCTACAAAAGGCTATGAAACACAGCTCATAAAAGCTAGAAATTGCAAACTACCCACCCCAAATTGTAGGTTTCGGACAACACACACATATAAAAGGCTATGAAACATAGCTCATAAAAGCCTGAAATAGCAAACTACCCACCCCAAATTGTAGCTTTTATACAACACACACCTATGAGAGTCTAAGAAACCTAGCTCTTAAAAGCCAGAAATAGCAAACCACCCACCCCAAATTGTAGCTTTCAGACAACAAACACCTACGAGAGACTAAGAATCCTAGCTCTGAAAAGCCCAAATAGCATCCCAAACTATAGTTTTCAGACAATAAACACCTTTAAAGGACTATGAGATCTAGCTCACAAAAGCCAGAAATAGAAAACTCCCCACCCCAAAGTATAGGTTTCAGAAAACAAACACTTATGAGAGACTAAGAAACCTAGCTCTGAAAAGCCCAAATAGCATCCCAAACTGTAGGTTTCAGACAACACACACCTACAAAAGGCTATGAAACCTAGCTCATAAAAGCCGGAAATAGCAAACTACCCACCCCAAATTGTAGGTTTGAGACAACACACACCTATGAGAGACTAAGAAACCCAGCTCTGAAAAACCCAAATAGCATCCCAAACTATAGGTTTCAGACAACACACACCTACAAAAGGCTATAAAACATAGCTCATAAAAGCTAGAAATTGCAAACTACCCACCCCAAATTGTAGGTTTCAGACAACACACACATATAAAAGGCTATGAAACCTAGCACATAAAAGCCAGAAATAGTAAACTACCCACCCCAAATTGTAGGTTTTAGACAATACACACCTATGAGAGACTAAGACACCTAGCTCTGAAAAGCCAGAAATAGCAAACTACCCACCCCAAATTGTAGGTTTCAGACAACACACACCTATGAGAGACTAAGAAACCTAGCTCTGAAAAGCCCAAATAGCATCCCAAACTTTAGGTTTCAGACAACAAACACCTAAAAAAGGCTATGAAACCTAGCTCACAAAAGCTAGAAATAGCTTTTTCTAATAGAAATAGAAAAAAAAATTTCTCTTATTTTTTTCAATTTAGAAGGGAGTATTTCGAACAAATAAATGGTTTACCTATGGGGGCCCCTTTATTAGCTAATATTTTTGTGGAGAATATTGAAACAATTGCGTTAGATTCATATATTCTTAAACATATTTTCTGGGGACGGTATATGGATGACCAAATATCAGTATGGGATCATGGGGAGGAGGAATTAAAAGGATTTTTGGAACATCTTAATTGTTTGGGAGGGGATTTAAAGTTTACCGTTGAATTGGAAGAGAATGGGAAACTTCCTTTCCTTGATGTTCTTCTTTTGAAAAATAAAAATAGTCTGGATTTTAAAATTTACAGAAAACCGACAAATAACAATAGATTTTTGTCTTATAGTTCCGGTCACGCTCGCCAAGTAAAAATTGGTTCGATCATTTCTTTAACTGATCGGATCTTTAGTATTTGCTCTCCAAAATTTGTTGAGGAGGAGTTGTCTTTTCTAAGGAAAATACTAATAAGTAACATGTATCCTGAATGGTTAATTAACCAGACTTTTTCAAAAAGAAGAAAAATGTTTCTAGAGATTTTTAAAGAAGTCTTTGAGACAACTTGGGAGAAGGAGGTTTTTAGATCCTTACCATAGGTACCCGGGCTAAGTGAAAAACTTAAAAGAATTTTACAAAGCAATGGTCTAAGGGTAGCTTTAAAGAGTAATAATACTTTGGGTAGTTTTCTAAATTCTGGGAAGGATCTAACTTCATTGGGGCAACAAAGTGGGGTTTATCAGATCCCATGTATTTATGGAAGCTCATATGTGGCACGTACTAACCAGAGTTTGGAAATGAGATTATTACAACACAAAGATTCTATTTCTTCGGCTTTAAAGCAAGATTCTAAGTCTGAAGATTTCACTTCAGCCCTTTCAGAACATATTTTTAATTTTCCAGACCATTTTATTTTGTTTGAGAATGTTTCTTTGATTTCTAGGGATCGGGGTTTAAAGCAAAATTTTCGTGAAATTCTGGAAATAAAGAAAATCTTATTCAAGAATATTTATTTGAATCGGGATACATGTGAATATGGGCTGGACTCTATCTATGATAATTTATTAAAATCTGACAGAGTAAAGTTCAATTCACCCAATGTAGTTGACCTTTGTCCAAATGTTATATCATTGAACGCTAATGAACCGAATCCAAGAAGGTCAAAGAGAATAGCTTCCGCCTTTTCTTTGAAAAGAATTAGAGATTCAAACAATATGTAGTGTTATTTGATTTAGTATATAAACTTTTGATTTAAATTATTTTATTTTAGTTTTACTACTGATGACGGTCACTGTATATGTGACCGAAATATCTGGTATTTTTGTGAATTTCTATCACTGTTATCATCATCACTGCCTATTAAAAGGATTTTATACCTATTTGAACTTTTATTTATCGTCATGGAAAGGCAGTGTGGTCTCCAAAATTATCTATATATATATATATATATATATATATATATATATATATATATATATATATATATATATATATATATATATATATATATATATATAGCCCATAACCCATGCTCTTTTTAATAACCCATACTGTTTTATCTAAGCTCCAACCCTTCCTTATATGTGCCCTCGTACCCTCAGTGCACCTAGAGAAATAGGGTCAAACCCCTAACTTAAAGAACATGTCAGTTTTGAAAAGATGGAATGACGCAATTCAATTGTAGCTCAATTTTCCAGCAAAACTATAGACTATAGAAGTAACTAAGGGCTTAAACGTTTTAGTTTCAATTCAGTCAAAGAACATTGACTGAATTTTTCCTGAACATTGAGACAGGAAGAGAAAATTGATAAGGAATAAATTTTATGTTGCGGTATGAATGATGCTGCAGGAGTATATATGTGGTATCTAAAATATGAGAAAAAAATTATCATCTTTAAGGGTCCTTAAAGGGCTTAAAATTGAATTTCCGAATAAAGCGATTATTATACTCGAAAAGAGCATAAAAAAAGGCATCGAGTGGTATGCTCACCTTATTCGTAGGTCAGTGATATAAATTGCCCGAAATTTATCGATTCCGTATGCGGAGGGCTGTCCCCTCCTCGCTCTCCCTGCTCTTTAAGCTAAAGTCTGGCTTTGTGTCCCAATTTTTTAGGAACGACTGCTCAAGCACAAGGGTCGTATATTTAGAACAAGAAGCGCATTTAAGCTTCAGCGTAAAGAGTTAGGGATGAGAAGGGGAAGCCCTCCAAAGATTATACACACAATCATTTGTTTTGTTTTAGGTTTTAATGTTGGCACTTACTTTCATTTGAGAAAACTTGCTCTCTTTTATTTAGTTTTTGTTCATTTACACATAATATAATCAAGGTTATAACCTTGATTATAGGTTGTAAGATGTCCAGTTTGAGGATTTCCAGTTTGTAGGAATGAAATCTTACCCACGCCACACCATGAATGCAAGGGCTTAGTTTGCAATAGGGCCTTCCCATATCTCAGTTTTCCCCCCACCCAGCTGAAATTTAGCGTCTTAAAATTTTTTTCCCATAGCTAAGATAGCGTTCATTATTCAAGCATCCACAAAAACAAATCAATTTTCTTTGGTATGCATTTGCTTTTATACTACTATATGGCTCATTTTTCACTTGACTGGAGAAAATCGGCTAAAATTCCACCCCCCCCCCCCCCGCACGGTCCCTCCAGGATTTTGACGAAATTACACCACTGCATGCTATGCTCGCGTCAGTCACATATGAGATTTTAAGGAGTTTCATTGGAACTGATGGATTATAGAGAGTAAAAAATCCTAAATTTGAAGACAAAAATTCGACCTGAGTAAATGTTGTGAATTAGGAATTATAGAACAGTTTTGCAATTTTCAGATTATATAAGTTCGCGTATCATCTTGCTGATAGCACACTGAGGTCTACCTGTCTAAATCTGATATGGATGTATGGTGGGAAATCGGAAGTTTCACAGACGGTATATTTGCATAAATGCTAATCTGGAATATCTTAGGAACTGTAGTGAATAACTATTTTGATTTTTTTTTTCTTAATTACTTCTTGTATGATTCATTCGATTGAATCATGAATCTAGGCACTATAAGGTGAAAAATCACCGGATTTGAGAAAATCACTGGGCAACATAAAAAAAATCACTAGAACTAGTGATAAATCACTAGGGGTGGCAATCCTGGTGATCAGTTCCTTATTCTCTTATACCGCTGTCATTCGTACATAATCTTCGAAAATTCTCCCAGGAGAGTTCTTTCGAATATGACCGTTATCTAAAAAGTTGCTTTTGAATCAATAGCTCGGTTGAAGCAAAAACTAAAAACCCTCCTATTGCTTTATTTGCTCATTACTGAAACCAAGCATATTTAAAAAGTTTTATTTCAATTTTAATATTGAAATACCGTCCGGTCGTGGCGCAGGGGTTTTCAAATAAAATATAAAAAGATGGCTAAATTTGATTTAGAGATACTTTGAATCTCCAGGATTATTAAACTGTCAGTTTATTTTCATTAGTTTAATCCAGTCATCTCAATTCTTATAGAGATTTTATTTTCTATTAGTTGCAGTAGCCTAATTACTGTATTTAGTGATTTCAGTTCGTTTTAAGTTTGATTCGAGAATTGATTTCAATCAATTTTTCGAAATCTGATTGATTTCGAAATCTGATTGGTAAGTTAAAGGTATTCAGAAAAAAACAAAATTCGTGGCATAATTATTGCAACCGCTCAGTCTTGGACTTTTAGAAAAGGGGAAGGGGAGCTGTTCTCTTTTATTTGTGCATAAATTTCATATCATCTTTATTTCAGGTTCATGTGTCACTGTTTTTCCTGATGTGAAGGTATTTCTGACTCTGATCTCCTCGGTCGAGCTGCTATTTACGCCGTTGAACTACTGATTTCCACAATGAAAAAGTAAAGGCGCCAAGAGATGTCATGCTATCTAGGAGAAAGTTTGTTTTGAATTTTTCTGTTTTTGTAAAACAAGTAAGTAATTATTTGATGTTTATTGATGCTTCCGAAACCAGAAGGAGAATAATGAAAATTAGATGTAAAACTCTTGGTAAAGGAAATTGACCAGTGCTAGTAAAGAAAATCTGATGAATAACTGGAAATCCAACAAAAATATTATTGACTATTCAAATCTAGGAGAAAAAGCCGAATAATAAAACCTTGAAAATAAACGGTAGGCCTATTAAATTGAACAACGCTAGTGATGGAAATCCAATTAAAGAACAGGAAATTCAACAAACAAGATGGAAATCCAATAAGGATCTTAAAATCCAACATGTGTTTGAAAATTCAATTCAGGTATGGAAGTCCAATATTTTTGTTTCTCTGCAATTTGGATATTCAATAATGATCAGGGAATTCCAAAATGGTCTCTAATATTCAATTTCAGCTGTTGAAATTTCAATTTTGTTGTTGATAAACATTACAAACAATTTTTGTTGAATCTCAAACAATTTTTCTTACAGTGTAAATACCAATAGTGAATAATATACAATCTGAAATTGTAAGAAATATGCTTTAGTATTACTTGAAATGAGGATCAAATAAGACATAATATGAACTATGGAAATCTGGTTATTTCTCTCTATACAACAATGAATATCAAGATATGATACAAATTTTAAAGCTAGTCGATAGTCCTAATACTATCAAGATGGTTTTACTTCAAACTTGTCTACAAACTAATCACGAATTGTTCTTTTCAAAACCAAAACAAGAGCCAGTCATCGAATTGAGCCATTGTGCAGAAGTGATTCCATATTAAACGAAAAAAAAAAATAAAACAAAAATCCTAAAATTGATTGTGGCTTTATCTTAAAAGGAATTGATCCTATTTTTATTCTGTAAAAGACGCTTTTAATTGGTTTGCTTTTATTGTACCAAAACTCCAATATTAATTTGTGTTTTCAGTAAAGCGCTAGTTTTCTATAATCCTAGAAACATAGGAAAACATAATTAGTTTGTTTATCTGTAACTAGTTCTATTTACATATATTAGATAAGCTGTGAAGTAATAATTTTTGTCAGTTTTAAGTTTCAACTTAGCTCTTTACTTCCCTCGGATAAACTTTGTTTTTTTTAATTAATCTTTGTTCGTTTTTGATTAAAATTTAATGTGAAAACAACACTGCCGTGACTTTTTTATTTATACGGAGTAATGTATGTTCGTTTTAAGTTTTAAAGCACACTCCTTAGTTTCAGTTGAATACTTATTTTAATATGATTTCTAATTTACCGATCTAGGACCTCTAGAAGATAAGAGACCTCTACAAAATACTGCAGACAACCTTGACAACTACAAAAAGCTTTCAGTCTATAACATAAAGTTCATTATCAATACTGCGATGAACAAAAATCTTCGCCTGAAAAAGCCATAATGATGACAGGGCCTTATAAATCGCCTACTGACTAGCAGAAACTAGAAGGCTATTGCAACAAAAGAGAGCTGTTTAAGGGCTCATTTAAAAGCTTATACTTATACCTAATCACTTTTTATAAATTTGACTTAATAGCACATTCCCACAAAGTGTGCTTTCGGTTGTTTCCCCTCTTTTTTTTTTCAAATGAAAAACGTGCCTTTTCCAATGGAGTGACCAAAAAAGGTGTTTTTCAAAACTAAGGCAAGAGCAAAAACGAAGGGGGAAAGGACACCCTTTCCCCTTAATTACCGCCATTAAAACTAGTACACAGGCTTCATCGTAGAGTGAAGTTTGAAGGTTCAATTCAAAACTGTTGATCATTCAAGCTAAATGTTTGATCGATTTCTAGTTGAAAAGTTTTTCGTTTTAGTTAATTTGTTCTATAATAATCTTTTACTTTTAAGATGAGTAGGCGATTTATGAAACTTATTAAGGGGGTATGGAGGGGAATTATATGTGAGGGTTCTTATAAACCTCCAGTTAAGGGCTTTAGACCAAAATTTTTGTAATGGTTTCGTTTTATGCTTCCAAACTGTTCCACTTAGGAAGTGGCACCAAAAGTGCCATTTTTAGTGCTACAGGCACTTATGGATAAAATTGAAGAAAAACACGTAGATATGAGTAATAGGTATAAAATAAGCCTTCCCGGGATATGCTTTGAAAAATGAGGGCATCACATTTGCAAAAATAGTGGATTATCTGAAAAAGGTAATCAAAAGAAGGGACGAACCATGACCGGAAAAAAAAATCCAAGCTGGAATCGAACGCGCGATAATCTAATTTTAAGTCCAGCGCTATACCAACAGATCCATATAATATAATTCAATATATTAGTGTTCTCGGGATTTTAATTGTATAGCTTATTAAGAGGGCCAGGAGGAGGAACATGCGGGAGATGTTCTTGAAAACCTCCAGTTAAGTGTTTTGGACCATAATTATTACAATTATACCGTTTTATACTTCCAAGATTTTCCACTTAAGAAGTGGCGCCAAAAGTGTTGTTTTCAGTGCTCACTTACGAATGGTAGAATTGATGAAAAAAAACAACAACAAAAAAAACGTAGATAGGAGCAACAGTTTTCAAATGAGCCATTAAACATCACTCTAAAAGGTTCTGGTAGCCCTAGCTCCAGCTTTTCCACTTGAATCATGAGTAGAGTAGTAGGTTCCATTTCTATGGGCCCCCTAGGAATTCCCATGCTATTCTACGGGTCCTCTACACCTTTTCAAAGAGAGTCAGAACTCCCTCACACATTTTTTTTTTTTAAGTTGGCAAGGTATAATTTGGTCAAACATGTTTTGAGAGTACCCACGTGTGTGTCATTACACTTACACGTGAACATTCTAAAAAGCTGGCAAAGATTGCATTATTGTTGTCAATTGCATATGGAATTATACACATTGTAAAAAAAGCTGGCAAGGTATAATGTGGTCAAACATGTTTTGAGAGCATGATCAAAATTATATAAGTCAACCGAACCGATTTTTGAGACAACACTCATTTTTTAGGAGCCAATCATAGACATTGGTGCTTGCTCAATATACGGTAACTCGAGTGGTGATTGGTTAAAAATAAAGGACTAGTTTTTATTCATCCTTGAGATTTTTGTATAAAATGTTCATACATTACAATTTAATTTTCATTATGTTTTGATATATTCTAGATAATACATCGATGGATCCGTCAATTTTCAATGTGAGTACAGCTTACTGAATTTCTTAATTTATTTCCAAATAAAAAAAATTAATTTAACAGTAAATTCAAATCTCAGGAGCATAGGCCCCCCTCCCCTCCAACAATACAAACCCTAAAATATGATGAGTATACTCGCTAGAAAACACAAAGTACGCTTTTTTTCTATTATGTAAGCAAAAAAATCTCCTCCACTGCTCTGTTTAAGACCAAAATCCGATACTGTTAGCTTTTTCATTCACAAAAAATGCCCCTTTTTCTCAATTACAAAAAATTCTTTTTTCCGGTCTAAAAACCCCATTTGTTTATAAGTACAGAGAATTCCTTTTGAAGACAGAGCTCAAACTTGTCTTATCTGAGTTATGAAAACAAAAGCTTGATGATTAAAACAAGGATTTGTGTAATTCTCATCAGGAAACTTAGAATTTATATAAAACCAAATCGTGTTCAAATATTATCTTGGGGAGAAAATTTTCAAGTTAGTACTAATTTGGATTTTAGCTCAGATTTAACAGACTTAGTCATAAATAGTTGTAAATATGAATATACATCTTAATTTATAGCCTAATTGCTTGGCTACTAAAGGAACAATGAGTGTTTTTTTGTGCTTTCACAAGAAAATAGCTCGCATTTAACGAACTTAGCTGTAGTTAGTTGAAAGTGTGCTTAAATATCTTCATTTTTTCTTCTGTAAAAAGGGAAATCGTTTTTCCATGCTAAATTTTTCTTCTTTTTAAGGATGAGGAAGATTCCTACAATTACTCCCCCTCCGAAAAGAGACCAAGATGGGGTGATAACACATCAATGCAAGCTGCAAGACCGTCCGCCATTAGATATGCTAGCTCCATTACAAGTTCTCTGGACCAGCCAGGAGCCTCTCAAGCCAGTGTCAGCGCTACAAAAACCTCTATGCAACCTGGCAGAAAATTCAAGAGGGGGTGGATAGATTCTCATAATACATCAACCTCATCTTTGCAAGATACAGACATCACAGCCCCATCCAACACACACATGCAGTCTGAATTTGGAAATTTACGTATTTTTTACCTTATTTACTTTACGTTATTGCTATTACAAATAGTAGATTTTTAAAATGAGTAGATTTGTAGGAAAAAATTAATCTGATCGCTATTTTTTATGGATGACTAGACTTGTAGAAAAAAAAAGAGTAAATCTTTTTTTAATGAGCTATTAAGACAATTGTTGAGTTTTTTTTATTATTTTTTTTTTAATTATTGACAATTATTGAATTATTGAGATTTTTTTTAACATATTTTATTGCTATTAGTCAAATGTTGTGATGTGTGTGCGTGAAAGTGTGTGTGTGTGTGTGTTTGTGTGTGTGTGTGTTGTGAGCGGTGCATGCTCCGCTTATATTTCTGTCTGCCCGATAATTCATGGAGATAGTATAATGAATATTGCAAATTCAATAACGTCTTAATGATTTTAATTTTTTTTTTGTGTGTTTGTGAGTGTGTCTGTGTGTTTGTGTGTGTTTGTGTATGTGTGAGCGGTACATGCGTCGCGTCTACTCGATAATTCATTGAGATAGTATAATGAATATTGAAAATTAAATAACGACTTAATGAGTGTCACTATGTTTGTGTGTGTGTGTGTGTGTGTGTTGGTGTGTGTGTGTGGGTGTGTGTGTGTGTGTGTGTGTGTGTGTGTGTGTGTGTGTGTGTGTGTGTGTGTGTGTGTGTGTGTGTGTGTGTGTGTGTGTGTGTGTGTGTGTGTGTGTGTGTGTGTGTGTGTGTGTGAGTGTGAGTGTGTGTGTGTTTGAACGGTGCATGCGCCGCTTATTTTTTCTGTCTACTCGATAATTCATGGAGATAGTATAATTAATATTGCAAATTCAATAACGACTTAATTATTTTCTCTATTTTGTTGTGTGTTTGTGCGTGTGTGTGTGTCGCCTCTGTGTTCGTCTCGTCTCTGTGTGTGTGTATGTGTAAGTGGTGCATGAACCGTGTCTACTCGATAATTCATTGAGATAGTATAATGAATATTGCAAATTCAATAACAACTTAATGATATCCGACTAGGAAAAAAAATAGTGTGCTATAATTATGATAAAACTTTCCTAAAAAAAATTGTTTGATAAATCCAACTAAGAAATAAATAGTGTGCTATAATTATGATAAAACTTTCCTCAAAAAAAAATTGTTTGATAAATCCAACTAAGAAATATATAGTTTGCTATAATTATGATAAAACTCCTCAAAAAAAAAATTGTTTGATCAATCCAACTAATAAAAAAAAATAGTGTGCTATAATTGTGATAAAACTTTCGTCAAAGAAAAAAAAACTCAATCCATTCATTTTCTAGTTACAGGGGGAAGCTATGAAAACAACTGACTTCCCTGTCCCGGGACTTCAAAGTATCATGGGCAATTGTCCCCTCTCGTCGGATGATGATGTTAGTGAAGGTACGTTATTTGGTATCCCCTTGGATTTTCAATTTACAACTGAAGAAATGGACAGCCTTATGCAAATTGTTGGACCTAATGTCACCGGGGATATTTTTGACGATGATTTTATAATTAGCGAATTGGATCCTGTGCAAATAGGTGCAAGACATGAGAATACTGTCACATCCCCGGACCTACTTGAATTTTATTTGTTAGAGTCTGGTCTAGGTCACTTACAAACACATAGGGTAAATTTGAACCCTCACGAAGAAAACGCGGTTGACGGGAGTATTATTCTAACAGACCCTGTAAATGTTCTTCATACCTACATCGACCGAATTTGAGCACTTATTGAGATTCAGATTCAGAATTGGGGGGTCAAGGGGGGATTACAGCATCAGTAAATCAAAAAGTTTAAATACAAAACGGGACATCTGGGGACATTTTTTATTTTAATTTTTCAACTGGCAACCAAACTTTTTACCCTGGTCTAAATGAATTTGAGGGTAACTTTTTCAACTGGGTTAATAAATTAATATCGACTTTGGACACATCTAACGAGAGGGGAAGTGGGTCCACAATTTTATACATTGAATACATGGATCTGAATCTCAGTAGATTTTAAAAAAAAACTTTATTTTTAGGGGAGCGGGTAGAAAAATGTCACCCAGATTTGTCGGCTACCAAAGGGGTTCAGAGTTTCGGATTTGAAACAGGGCTGCAATGCTTTAAATATGCATTTTTAGCAGCAGCCCATAAAACATTAAAAGATGAGTCATCAATGAAAAATCTCGACTGACTTGCTCGTAACGGTGGAGAAAATTTCCCTAAAGTAAATTTTGATTGTTTAGAGGGGAAGTATCCGGTGTCCTTGAAAGAAATAACCATATTTGAAAAAGCAAATGAAAATCTTGGGTTAGGGCTGGTTGTTCTCCAGTATGACACTGAGCTTGAAGATGGGGGAAAGAAACCAAATAAAAAAGGAGTTTTGTATTCGGTGAGGACACCGTCGGTAGATAATATTAAAATTTGGGTTTGGGTTATTTACGAACCCCCCAAAGATGCAAATTCCTATGGTCATTTTTCCCCGTTACAGCAATAAGTCGACTCTTATCCCAAGGTATTCGGAAAGAGGAACGTCACTATTGTCATATGTGCCTTTCTCCATTTAGATCTGAACAAACATTGACAGATCACATGAGACATAGCAAAATTCATGGCAAACGGAGGATTGAACTGCCTGCAGAAGGCAAAGATACTTTACAATTTAAAAATTCCGGAAATTCCCTGCTACAACTTGATAAAGTATATTGGAACTTTGAATAAAGACTGGTGGAGGTATAACACCCATCAAGACCAAATATAGTCAAGGAACACAAACTAGTTGCGTGTTCCTATGCGCATGCTCGTCGAGATTCCAATAATAAAATGCAGCTGGAAGAGTTTTTTTTGCTATGGATGAGGAGGGTAGCATGGAAAAGTTATTGGTATCTTTAATAAAAACAGCAAACAGCGCAATTTCACGATTGCGTCACATCAACTACCCAATCTCATTATCAGATAAGGAGCAACTGGCACTAGAAAAGGGGACAATTTGTTGGGTTTGTAGGGGTGTTCTTGCCCCAAAAGACAGGGTCCAGGATCACAATCACCTTATTGACCCCAATTCAACGGGAAAAATTAACTTTCGGGGGTGGGCTCACAATTCATGTAATTTAAAAATTAAACAGCAACTCTTTCTTCCAGTTTTTATACATAATTCTAACTACGATCTGAAGTATTTGCTACCAGCAATGGCACATCTTCAAAGAAATGGAACAGTGGATGATGCATGGGTGATAGACAGCTTTTCCTACAAAATCATTCCTAAATCATCGGAAAAGTTGCTTGTTTTGGAGTTTATGTGGAGATTTATTGAAGACGACATTGAGTACACGAATAAAATTCGCTTTTTAGATTCCTAAAGTTTTTTCCCCAAATCCCTGAGCGAATTAATTCAAGTGCAGAAAAACGATGACGGCTGCAACGCTTTCCCCCTTCTCAAGCAACAATTTCCAAATGATTTATATGATTTGTTGACGGTAGAGTGACTCTATTCTAATGATTATTACTGGAGAAATCTAGAAGTCGACGAGGAAACTAGTCCCTCAACCGAATCATTTTACGACAGTCTGCATGGTTGTAGGCGCACCCCTAACATCTAAAGAAGTGCTAAAAAAGTGAGGACGAAGTGATGGCTTAATCAAGGCTGTGAAATCTGAAATCAGCACTTGTTAAGTATCGTGTTGACTCATTAAGAAATAAGACGTAAAAACACGGACACAACCACAGGTGAATATAACCTAGCTTTAGGCTATTACTTTTCATCTCCTCATCTGATGATGGACCTCATCCTAAAAATTAGCGGGGAAAAAATTGGGCTAATAAATGACATTGATCAGCATTTGTTCATCGAGAGGTCAATGAGGGGTGGATTCTTTTTTCACGGGGATTGTATCTTGAAAATTGATCCAACTGGAGAGAAGACGGGGACAAAATCAGATGCAGTTTTCCTTCATATGAATTTTCTCTGCCCCTTAGCCATGCCCTATTATGTACGACCTTGTGGTGACTATAAATGGCTCAATGACCCTCAAGCTCTCCATTTCCCTAATATTGACAGTGTTGAGGAGAATGGACCGGTTGGATGGTTTTTTTTAAATTAATGGGGAGATACCAGTTGAGCTTCACGATTCAGTAAAGGATTTTGTTTTCCCGTTCATCAATAGACCTGTGACTAGGGACTCTTTGAGCCCCCGAAATAGGCGTTTAGTCGAGGTGGACGGATTGCATTGGTCACCTTCAAAACAAAAACTTATTGCTGACCTTCTGCCGAAAAAATATATTGTTTTACATCTCGTGACTTTAAAATGGATGTGCAACAACGTTTTCAAGGTCAAAAAGGTTCATAGAGCCCTCCAGTTTTCACAAAAACCCTATCTAAACACGTTCGTTGACACTTGTCAAAAAACGTTCTGAAGCACAAACGAAAGCCGAAAAAGAAATTTATAAGCTCATTTTGAATTCGGCTTTCGGTTAAATGTGTGAGAGTGCTCGCAATAGAAATCGTTGTGACGTCGTGACCGATCCCGAAAAATTTGCTCGAATTATTGCCGATCCAAATTACACTTCCTTCACAATCATTGGCCCGGATATGGTACTATTGAATAGAAAAAAAGAAGCATTGTATTAAATAAAAATATTGCTGTGGTAATATTGCTGTGGTAAATTTCCCGTGGTTTGTTTGTAAGTCCGAATGTGTACTTTATACAGACACACGACGAGGAAATCAAGAAACGTTGCAAAGGAGTACCCACGCGCTATGTGGATAAGAATTTCGACATGGACATTTATAGGAATTGTATTGTTCAAAATACAATTCTACGAGCCAAATTGCTGGCAATTTGTTCTCTCAACAAGAGGAACTTTACTGTAAATGTAGAAAAAATTGCCATGAGTACCATTTCCGACAAGGGCTATGCTTGTCAAAACGGTGTGACTACCCTCCCCGTTGGGCACTATTTAACTTCAGACCGGGCCGAATGTGTTATCCATAGGGAAAGTCTCGGTTTGAATAAAGTCCAATAAAATTTCCCCAAGGCCTTGGGGGGGGGGGGGGGGGCTCGCGGCCTTGGGGGGGGCCTCGTGGCCCGGGGGGGGGAGGGGGTGGTGGCCGCCAGAAAGGGGCACGCCGACACGACTAAAGTTATCTTTTTTGACTTAGAGCAGTTATTTTTTTTCTTTTGTAAATATACATGTTTCTTTCAAATTAAAAAAAAGTGATATTATCTTAAGTGCTTTTTTTACTGCATTTTTTTATAAATAAATTTAAAAAAGTTTATTTTTCTGTGTTTTCTGTAAAGTGCTGTTTTTTATAATACAAGAAATATGATTCTTTATTGATTTTTTTTTGTTCTTGACCACACAGGCTAGTAATAGGGAAAATTACTTAGTCATTAGACAACTATAGTCTACAGTTAGTTGTTCAGGTGAACTATTGAAGGGAACAAGTATCAATTTAAAACACCATTCAGATCGTTTCTGTGTGGGCCGTCAATGTCGGACAAAACAACACTCTTAACTAAAATAATTAAAATTTGTGATAAAATGTTTGTGGAAAAGCCGAAAAAAATCTAATATTGTTACAGTATTTGGCAGGAGTCATACGATAAAATAAAAGCAATTGTCACGACGGGATTGGCACAGATACAATTCATAAAGGTACTTGATGTTTTCAACATTATTGAAGCAAACTCTTGGCTGCTCATTGAAAATCTGGCTGAATCTATTGAACAATGGTCCGAGCAGATTCTACGACTATTCACCGTTCGCTCTCATAATGAACAAATTTCTGTTTCTCTGGTTCCACACAATCTATTTCATCAGAGCAAATGTATGCAAGCACTTGCATTGAACTGTACCTACTGTATCATCTACAGAGTTGATCTTGATTCTTGCTCGCTAATAACTCTCAATAAACAGATATACCCCGGCGCCCCTAAATTTCTGCTTTCAGCATACACTCAGGCAACTAATAAACCCTACGGCTATATCCTATTGGATCTTAATCAAAATACACCCGAGGATCTGCGTGTAGTCACAGATATTTTCGACAATGAAATTACAGTATATTTCCCCGTGAACACTAAAAAGACCTATTAGTTGCTATCTAGACACAGAAGAAGCTACATAAAAATAAACATCTGTTTTCACTTCTAAGAACTTCAAAACCCTCGCTTAGGAAAGCCATACTCAAACATGGTATTGACAATGATTTCATTAATCTAATATCTGAACTTTGTTTAAATTTGACCGAGGGCAATGTTCAACTGCCAGAAATAGTTAAGCAACAGACAAAGCAAAATCGTTCCATTGTAAGTACATTGGCCTCTAAAAGGAAAGGAAAGAATTTTAAAAATAAAAGACTTCTTCAGGCGGGCGGTAGCTTTTTCACACTTTTACTGCCAATAATTGCAGGACTTGTAAACAGATTTCTATAGAAGGCAAAACCCTATAAATTGACTCCAATAGAACTCGCTCTCTCACCCGTGGAACACTTTGAGAACAATCTGAGTAAATTCCTTGACAACAAGAATATTGAGGATGATAAAAAACTGCTTTTACTTCAAGATACACTTCACCGAGTGGACAAAAATAAGGCCTATCGTGCGAAGGCCACTGCTGGTATTGATCACAAAAAAGAATCATCTCCTCAGGATTCTGCTGCTGCTGTAACACAATAAAAGAAGTAAGATTTGTATTCATTTGTTTTGAAATTTGGAAATAAAATCCCCCAATCATATAATGAACAATGTAAACGACTCCTAACCTATCTCTTGGAAAGTGGTCAAGATCATATTCAAGTTGAGAGTAATGGGAAAGGGATTATAATTCAGGGCAAGAGCTATAATCAACTTGATTTAATCTATGATATGGTTACAAATCGTAAAGGACTTCTATCCTTTGACGCTCATCTATACAACTTTCTAAATGCACTAAACTTCCCCAAAAGCCTAATTAGCAATAGACAAATTCTAAAAAAATTAAATGAACTTGTACCATCATGAACATCAACAACACCATTCAAACATGAAGAGGAAGAAGAAGAAGAAGATTTTAAATCAATCTTGGAAAATACTAGCACACCTAGTGCAAAAAACTTGACAATGGTGGTGGCAAGGAAAAAGTGAAAACGTATCATGTCACCACTACCACCACCACCAACCACTAGTACACAAAAGGGTAGCGGACGTTACACAACGTGTTTACGTTCAAAATGGTTGAAGTTCTGAAAGGTGTTTATGAAAATATTGGTGAGGTGGGGAGTTTAAGTTCATCCACCATTCTTTCCTAGGTCCCTGGTGTTCACACTAAAGGTTAACAAAACTATCTACAAAATGGATCAAGTTACACTCTGCATAGAAATCATAGACTTCGTGCTAATCAATATCGAAAAACTAAAGCCTTTTTCCCATTGCATATAATGCAAGCAGATTTCCTAACTCTAGATGAGATTCAAAGACGTCACAATACACCGTACAAGTACATTCTACTTGCAATCAGTGTGTTTGTCGCTATGCATATGCCATTCCATTGCGATCAAAGAGTGGCGTTGAAGTTGCTCAGGCCATTGAAAGTAATCTCAAACAGGATTCATATAAAAAAAATTCAAACGGATCGCGGTAGTGAATTTGTTAACCCCCATGTTGCAAAAATACTAGTGAAATATAGTACACTGCTCTATCATAGTCATAGTCCTATAAAGGCTGCATTGGCCGAACGATTGATAAGAACTATTCGACTTTTAATTTTAAGATATTGTACATTGAAAAATACACCGGCTTTTATTCATGATTTAGATAAAATCATATTGATTTATAATCAACGACCTCATCGATCATTGTCCAACTCAACCCCAACGGAAGTTCATCATTCTGATCATGATACAATTGACACCTTTCTTAAACAGTATTCAAATGAGGAAACTGTCAAGAAGAAAAATAAATTCACTGTTGGTAATACTTTTCGAATAAAGAGGACAACTAATGTTTTTTAAAAGGGGAATTACTTGTGGTCCACTGAGCTTTTTAAAGAGGCAAAAAATCCTAGACTCTAAACCCATAGCTTATCGTTTGCGCGATACCAAAGATGAAGAGATTCTCGGCGACTTTTATGACTATGAACTACAAAAAGTTAAAAATAATAGTGAAATTTATCAAATTGAAAAGATATTAAAGACTCGTACTCACAGGGGTAGGAAACAGTTACTTGTTCGGTGGCTAGGATACAACTCTGATTTTGATTCTTGGATCGGTGTTGAAGATATTGACAATGCCCAATGATTTCTATGTAACATTCATGTCCAACGTTTCCGATCCTCTCTACAACGATTTGAAGAGGACAAGTGATTTTTGGACAAAACTCTCCCCCGCCATCAAATTTGACGGTGCGTATGAAGTGGCCCTTGTCGACTGTATTCTCAAAAATACCTATGCCATCCTTAGAAAGGATCGTGTGTACGATATAAAAGTTATACCATTCTATTGGACACTCTTTGTCGACTATGAATGGGTTGAAGCACTTAAATCTAGCGAATATCCAGGTATCAAATTGAAATATGTTGAATACGATAATAAACCAGATTTGTGTCGTACAATCAATAGAAAAATCTCATATCGTAGGAATGGTAAATTACATTTTAATTATTCATTGGAACACGATAGGATTTACATTACCTCACCTATTGACACTTAAATAATTATTCTCAATGATAATCTGAGAGACGTTCTTTGCTTTAAACAGAATATGATCAATGGTAAAAATACTGGCACCGTTTACAGAGAGAATCAAATTATTTTTGATGATTATCCACCTGGTTTTGCCTCGGACTCTTGCACATTTCTTTATGCATCCTTTGTTGAATCGTCAAGAGTTAGTAATTCAAATGTCCCCTTCTACTTCTTTTTGAACAAAAAAAAACTCATGAACATGTTCATCAATATAATAAAAAGCATCTTCAGTATGTTCTTTTAAATACTTCTTATTTGGAACTCTGTCAGTTAACACTAAGAAGTGAATTGGGTGACCCTCTAACAATAACAAAAGGCATAGCAGTGACTATACGTAATTTTTGACCAATTGACAGCGACAGCACAATCGCCTAAAATGAAAAATTAAATAATTCCATTTGTCTGCCCCGATATCAATTGCTATGTTGGTGCTTTGAGTCCACGTCAAATAGGCAATGGATTGGACTACTACAAGGGGCGTACTACAATGTCTGGCTATGGTCTTGTTGGATTGTTTGCTAGGTTATTTCGTTCTACACTACCCCTTGCCAGAAAATATTTTGTACCTTCTGCATCAAATTTTTCTGCCTCCACACTACAGGACTGGGGGTCGGGCAAAAATTTCAAGGAGAGTGTTAAGGAAAATATTAGATCTTCAGCAAGAGCCGTTGGTGAGCAATTAAAATTTCGGCAAAATGGGGAGGGATTGAAAAGGATGCTTGCACGTCATTCACTCATCAGTCTCAACCCTGGTAGGAAGCGAAGGAAATCAACAAGGACATTGAGGAATAAAACAAGGAAGACCAATAAGCAGAAGAAAAAGAAAAAGATTGTTAGATCAAAGAAGGACTTCTTCTCTTAAGATGACTTATCTCCCCCACAAGGAATCATATCCATCAATCAGTTCCTCATTGAATCTATTCAATGCTGAAAATGTTGATGTCAGTGTCAAGTATGGCTACTATGAACAATTTCATCCCCAACAACCCCTCTCGGAAAATATACACTCTCAAATATTTTCCAATGAAGACTATTTCATTGATTTGTCATCAACATTTATTGATTTAAATTTTGCGCTGAAGAAAAATTCAAATAATACAACTCCAAATGTTGCCGATGGTCTCTCCTACGAGAACTGTATTCTACACAATCTATTCAAACAAATTAATGTATTTATTAATGGAACATTGGTGAGCACTAGCAATAATTTATCCTACTATGCAAGCTATATACAATTTATGATGATGACACCAAAGGCATACAAGGAGTTGAGAGGACAATCATTGGGCTATGAATATTGATCAGGTGTAGATACTGATGGTGAGTTGACTACTGCAGTGAACCAGGAATATCATATGGTTGGAGAATTAAATCAGTAAATATTCAATATATCCCAATGGTTACCCCCAACTGTCAATATTGACATAAAGTTATAGCTGGTCCCATCGAATTTCAATCTGAGAAAGACACTTCCTGTAGCATCTGATGAAAATGTTATTATTAAATCGGCAATTCTCAAAGTCCGAAAACAACAGGTTATGAGATCTGATGCATTGGCAATGGAAAAGCTAAGAGCCAATGGCAAAAACATTAAACTTCTTGTCCCCCATACGATCACCAATCAACGTCACATTGCCACCGGCTCTCGTAGCTATAGCGATTCATCATTTATCAATGGAGAAATCCCATCAAAATTGGCTTTGGCCTTTGTGAAGAGTGGCAATGCCCTTGGATCCTGGACTGAATCCCCCCATGATTTTAATTTTTTCGGTCTATCTAGCCTTGTGTGCAAAGTGAATGGTATTCCACTGTACACTCTATCATTTGACAAAAAATCCTATAGAATTCTGTACGAGTTGACCATGCAATCCCTAGATCATGACTCTCAATTATTTGAAAATGGAATAACCGATTCAATGTTTTCAAAAAATCCTAAGGGGTAATTGTTTTGGACTTGTCGGGGACTCAGGATATAAGCATAGTACGAACAGGGAATGTACGTTTAGAGTGTACATTTACCGACGCTTTGACCGAGAGTATCACGCTAATATCACTGAGTCAATTTGAAACCTATTGGGAAATCACACCTGACGGCAGTGTTCTACTAGACCTAGCACCATGAACACAAACCAAATAATCAACGTATTTAGTATGGAACCATACTTGTCCCAGTACAAGTCCTATTGCATACCTTGGGACTTCATTGAAAAAATTCCAAGTGTTAACAATACCCTAATCATTGTTAATAGCAGCCCATCGACGTTGAAGACCGGCCATTGGCTCGGCATCTTTCAAACAACGAAGAATATAGAATTTTTTGATCCTCTTGGCCTATTGTATAAATTCTACACGCAATACATCAGCAACTTTATTGAAAGCAGTGGGGAAACTATTATTCAAAATAAACGAAGAATCCAGGATTTAACGTCAAAGACATGTGGCTTTCATGCACTACTCTTTTTCATGTTCAGATGTCGTGGCTACACCTACAGGCAGTTTCTCAACATCTATGTTGACTTACCTTGATTGAACGACTTTCTAGTGGAAAATATATTTAAGCGTATTTCATATTGATTTTAGTGCCATACGAATAAATTGTTCTAAAAATGTATGTGTAATTGTTTATTAATAAAAATTTATATACATGAAAAAAAAAGACTTTTCTACTCTTTAGATTTCATCTTCTACTAGGTATAGGTATTTATCGACAACAACTAGTGCAGGTAGATTATCTGAATTCACAGTGTACTGATTCTGATGTACTGCAATGTCAGGGTCACATTTTCTACAGTAGAGTGTAACTTCACTCTTGTCATATCTCTTTGTATAGTCAATGATACTATTCTCATTCATTCTATAGAATTCACATGTTTCAATTTGTCTATTTGAAACAATTTCACAGACAGTGTCCTCAAGTGGCGAATCACATTCCGTCAATGCCAAATAAAAATCAGTGGGCTTAAAATCATAACACCCATTGTCTTCACAACGATGACGTAGAAACCATATCTTTCGTTGTTCCAACAGTTGAATCGCTGACCCGGCTCCTCCTCCCAGAACAATCTAAAACCACGACGATACCAATCTCGTAGCAATAAACTAAAATCCCGGTTAGGATTCTTTCAAATCATAACGGATTATGTTTTCTCCCACTGATCACATTTATAATAATGGCAATTGGAGCATAGGTGCCCTCTAGGATGAGAGTCACAAACCTCTTCAAGACAGGAATTACAACCTTTAATTTGTACAGCATTTCCTCTATGCAATTTACACGGGTTGCATAATCTACACTTTTCATCTACACTTTTCTCGAGCCGAATCGGGAAGGGTGTTCTCTGTTTGTATGTCTGAAGTGTTTGTCTTTGTTGGTTTGTTTGTCTGAAGTGTCTGTGTTTGTTGGTTTGTGTGTCTAAAGTGCTTGTCTTTCTTTGTTTGTTTGTCTGAAGTGTCTGTCTTTCTCTGTTTGTATGTCTGAAGTGTCTGTGTTTCTCTGTTTGTATGTCTAAGGTGTTTGTCTTTGCTGGTTTGTATGTCTGAAGTGTTTGTCTTTGTTGGCTTGTATGTCTGAAGTGTCTGTCTTTGTTGGTTTGTATGTCTGAAGTGTTTGTCTTTGTTGTTTTGTATATCAGAAGTATCTGTCTTTGTTGGTTTGTATGTCTAAAGTGCTTGTCTTTCTCTTTTTGTATGTCTGAAGTGTCTGTCTTTGTTGGTTTGTATGTCTTAAGTGTCTGTCTTTCTCTGTTTGCATGTCTAAAGTGTTTGTCTTTCTCTGTTTGTATGTCTGAAGTGTTTGTCTTTGTTGGTTTGCATGTCTGAGGTATCTGTCTTTGTTGGTTTGCATGTCTGAAGTGTCTATATATGTTGGTTTGTATGTCTGAAGTGTCTGTCTTTTTTGGTTTGTGAGTCTAAAGTGTTTGTCTTCCTCTGTTTGTATGTCTAAAGTGCATGTCTTTCTCTGTTTTTATATCTGAAGTGTTTGCATTTGTTGGTTTGCATGTCTGAAGTGTTTGTCTTTGTTGGATTGTGTGTCTGAAGTGTTTGTCTTTGTTTGTTTGTATGTTTATAGTGTCTGTCTTTGTTGGTTTGTATGTCTATAGTAAATTTCTTTCTCTGTTTTTATGTCTAAAGTACATGTCTTTCTCTGTTTGTATGTCTAAAGTGTCTGTCTTTGTTGGTTTGCATGTCTAAACTAACTGTCTTTGTTGGTTTTTATGTCTGAAGTGTCTTTCTTTGTTGATTTGTATGTCTAAAGTGCTTGTCTTTCTCTGTTTGTATGTCTGAAGTGTTTGTCTTTGTTGGTTTGTATGTGTGAAGTGTCTGTCTTTGATGGTTTGTCTGTTTAAAGTGTCTATCTTTGTTGGTGTGTATGTCTAATGTCTATATCTTTGTCTGTTTGTATGTATGAAGTATCTGTCTTTGTTGGTTTGTATGTCTAAAGTGTTTGCCTTTGTTGGTTTGTATGTGTGAAGTGTCTGTCTTTCTTGGTTTGTATGTCTGAAGTGTCTGTCTTTGTTGGTTTGTATGTGACAAGTGTCTGTCTTTGTTGGTTTGTATGTCTGAAGTGTTTGTCTTTGTTGTTTTGTATGTCAGAAGTATCTGTCTTTGTTGGTTTGTATGTCTAAAGTGATTGTCTTTCTCTTCTTGTATGTCTGAAGTGTCTGTCTTTGTTGGTTTGTATATCTGAAGTGTATGGCTTTCTCTGTTTGTATATATAAAGAACCTGTCTGTCTCTTATTTCGGGACTATTATGTCTGAATATGTTGGTTTTTTAGTCTATGGCGACTTTCAATCTAAGTTTTTGTGTTCAATGTATTTTTAAGTGTAGGTTTATGTGTTTGAACTTACCGTATATGTTGGTGTGAATGACCAAGGTATTTGTGTTAGTTGATTTGAGTGCAAAAGTCGCCTGTCTTTCCCTGTGCGTATGTCTGAACTGTTTTTATTTGTTGGTGTGTATATCTGATGAGTCTGTCTTTGTTTGTTTGTATTTCTAAAGCACCTGCCTTTCTCTGTTTGTATGTCTGAAGTGTTTGTCTTTGTTGGTTTGTATGTCTGAAGTGTCTGTATTTGATGGTTTGTATGTCTAAAGTGCCTGTCTTTCTCTGTTTGTATGTCTGAAGGGTTTGTGTTTGTTTGGTTTGTATGTCTAAAGTGCCTGTATTTCTCTGTTTGTATGTCTGAAGTGTCTATCTTTGTCGATTTGTATGTCTGAAGTGTCTGTCTTTGTTTGTTTGTATGTCTGAAGTGTCGGTCTTTGTTGGTTTTTATATTTAAAGTGTTTGTATTTCTCTGTTTGTATGTCTAAAGTGTTTGTCTTTCTCTGTTTGTAAGTCTGAAGTGCCTGTCTTCCTCTGTTTGTATGTCTGAAGTGCCTGTCTTTCTCTGTTTGTATGTCTGAAGTGTTTGTATTTGTTGGTTTGTATGTCTGAAATGATTGTCTTTGTTGGTTTGTATGTCTATAGTGTCTGTCTTTGTTGGTTTGTATGTCTAAAGTGTCTTTCTTTCTCTGTTTGTATGTCTGAAGTGTCTCTTTGTTGGTTTGTATGTCTGAAGTGTCTATCTATGTTGATTTGTATGTCTAATGTGCTTGTCTTTCTCTCTTTGTATGTCTGAAGTGCTTGTATTTATTTGTTTTTATGTCTGAAGTGTCTGTCTTTGTTGGTTTGTAAGTCTGAAGTGTTTGTCTTTGTTCGTTTGTATGTCTGAAGTGCTTGTCTTTCTATGTTTGTATGTCTGAAGTGTTTGTCTTTGTTGGTTTGTATGTCTAAAGTGTCTGTCTTTGTTGGTTTGTATGTGTGAAGTGTCTGTCTTTCTTGGTTTGTATGTCTGAAGTGTCTGTCTTTGTTGGTTTGTATGTGACAAGTGTCTGTCTTTGTTGGTTTGTATGTCTGAAGTGTTTGTCTTTGTTGTTTTGTATATCAGAAGTATCTGTCTTTGTTGGTTTGTATGTCTAAAGTGCTTGTCTTTCTGTTTTTGTATGTCTGAAGTGTCTGTCTTTATTGGTTTGTATGTCTGAAGTGTCAGTCTTTCTCTTTTTGCATGTCTAAAGTGTTTGTCTTTCTCTGTTTGTATGTCTGAAGTGTTTGTCTTTGTTGGTTTGTATGTCTGAAGCGTCTGTCTTTGTCGTTTTGTGTGTCTAAAGTGCCTTTCTTTCTCTGTTTGTATGTCTGAAGTGTTTGTCTTTGTTGGTTTGTATGTCTGAAGTGTCTGTCATTGTTGGTTTGCATGTCTGAAGTGTTTGTCTTTGTTGGTTTGTATGTCTGAAGTGTCTGTCTTTCTCTGTTTGTATATCTGAAGTGACTGTAATTCTCTGTTTGTATGTCTGAAGTGTTTGTCTTTGTTGGTTTGTATGTCTGAAGTGTCTATCTATGTTGATTTGTATGTCTAAAGTGCTTGTCTTTCTCTGTTTCTATGTCTGAAGTGTTCGTCTTTGTTGGTTTGTATGTCTGAAGTGTCTGTCATTGTTGGTTTGTCTGTCTGCAGTGTTTGTCTTTGTTGGTTTGTATGTCTAAAGTGTCTGTCTTTCTCTGTTTGTATGTCTGAAGTATCTGTCTTTGTTGGTTTGTATGTCTAAAGTTTCTGTCTTTGTTGGTTTGTATGTGTGAAGTGTCTGTCTTTCTTGGTTTGTATGTCTGAAGTGTCTGTCTTTGTTGGTTTGTATGTGACAAGTCTCTGTCTTTGTTGGTTTGTATGTCTGAAGTGTCTGTCTTTGCTGTTTTGTATGTCTGAAGTGTCTGTCTTTGTTGGTTTGAATGTCTAAAGTGCTTGTCTTTCTCTTTTTGTATTTCTGAAGTGTCTGTCTTTATTGGTTTGTATGTCTGAAGTGTCAGTCTTTCTCTTTTTGCATGTCTAAAGTGTTTGTCTTTATCTGTTTGTATGTCTGAAGTGTTTGTCTTCCTAGGTTTGTATGTCTGAAGTGTTTGTCTTTGTTGGTTTGTATGTCTAAAGTGCCTGTCTTTCTCTGTTTGTATGTCTAAAGTGTTTGTCTTTGCTGGTTTATATGTCTGAAGTTTTTGTCTTTGTTGGTTTGTATGTCTGAAGTGTCTGAGTTTGTGGGTTTGTATGTCTAAAGAGCCTGTCTTTCTCTGTTTGTATGTTTGAAGTATTTGTCTTCGTTGGTTTGTATGTCTGAAGTGTCTGTCTTTGTTGGTTTGTATGTCTAAAGTGCTTGTCTTTCTCTGTTTGTATGTCTGAAGTGTTTGTCTTTGTTGGTTTGTATGTCTGAAGTGTCAGTATTTGATTGTTTGTATGTCTAAAGTGCCTTTCTTTCTCTGTTTTTATGTCTGAAGGGTTTGTCTTTGTTGGTTTGTATGTCTAAAGTGCCTGTATTTCTCTGTTTGTATGTCTGAAGTGTCTATCTTTGTCGATTTGTATGTCTGAAGTGTCTGTCTTTGTTGGTTTGTATGTCTGAAGTGTCTGTCTTTGTTGGTTTTTAAATTTCAAGTGTTAGTATTTGTCTGTTTGTATGTCTAAAGTGTTTGTCTTTCTATGTTTGTATTTCTGAAGTGTCTGTTTTTTTCTGTTTGTATGTATAAAGAGCTTTCCTCTCTCTTTTTGTTTGTCTAAAAAATGTGTCTTTGCCGGTTCGTACGTTTTTAGTGACTGCCTTTTCGTGTTTTTACGTTGATAGTTTTCTTATTTCTGCTTTCGCATGTATTAATATCCTTTGTTTTCTTGTATTTATTTCTAAAGTGCATGTCTTTGTTGGTTTGTATGTCTGAAGTATCGGTCTTTGTTGGTTTGTATGTCTGAAGTGTATTTCATTCTCTGTTTGTATGTCTAAAGTGCCTGTTATTCTCTGTTTGTATGTCTGAAGTGTTTGTCTTTGTTGGTTTGTATTTCTAAAGTGTCTGTATTTGATGGTTTGTATGTATAAAGTGCCTTTCTTTCTCTGTTTTTATGTCTGAAGTGTCTGTCTTTGATGGTTTGAATGTATAAAGTGTCTGTCTTTCTCTGTTTGTATGTCTGAAGTGTCTATCTTTGTCGATTTGTATGTCTGAAGTGTCTGTCTTTGTTGGTTTGTATGTCTGAAGTGTCTGTCTTTGTTGGTTTTTAAATTTCAAGCGTTAGTATTTGTCTGTTTGTATGTCTAAAGTGTTTGTCTTTCTCTGTTTGTATGTCTGAAGTGCCTTTCTTTCTCTGTTTGTATGTCTGAAGTGTCTGTTTTTCTCTGTTTGTATGTATGAAGTGTTTATATTTGTTGGTTTGCATGTCTGAAATATTTGTCTTTGTTGGTTTGTATGTCTATAGTGTCTGTCTTTGTTGGTTTGTATGTCTATAGTGTATGTCTCTCTCTGTTTGTATGTCTAAAGTGCCTGTCTTTGTTGGTTTGTATGTCTGAAGTGTCTCTTTGTTGGTTTGTATGTCTGAAGTGTCTGTGTTTCTCTGTTTGTATATCTGAAGTGCCTGTTATTCTCTGTTTGTATGTCTGAAGTGCTTGTCTTTGTTGGTTTGTATGTCTGAAGTGTCTATCTATGTTGGTTTGTATGTCTGAAGTGTCTGTCTTTTTTGGTTTGTTTGTCTAAAGTGTTTGTCTTCCTCTGTTTGTATGTCTAAAGTACCTGTCTTTCTCGGTTTGTATATCTAAAGTGTCTGCCTTTGTTGGTTTGCATGTTTGAAGTGTTTGTCTTTGTTGGTTTGTATGTCTGTAGTGTTTGTCTTTGTTGGTTTGTATGTTTATAGTGTCTGTCTTTGTTGGTTTGTATGTCTATAGTACATTTATTTCTCTGTTTGTATGTCTAAAGTACATGTCTTTCTCTGTTTGTATGTCTATAGTGTCTGTCTTTGTTAGTATGCATGCCTAAAGTGCCTGTCTTTGTTGGTTGTTATGTTTTAAGTGTATTTCTATGTTCGTTTTTATGTCAAAGTGATTCTATTTTTCTATTTTTATGTCTGAAGTGTTTGTCTTTGTCGGTTTGTATGTCTAAAATGTTTGTAATTGTTGGTTTGAATGTTTAAAGTGTTTGTCTTTGTTTATGTGTATGTCTGAAGTGTTTGTCTTTGTATGTTTGTATGTCTGAAGTGTTTGTCTTTGTTGGTTTGTTTGTCTGAAGTGTCTGTCTTTGTTTGTTTGTATGTCTGAAGTGTTTGTCTTTGTTGGTTTGTATGTTTGAAGTGTTTTGTCTTTGTTGGTTTGTATGTCACAAGTCTCTGTCTTTGTTGGTTTGTATGTCTGAAGTGTTTGTCTTTGTTGTTTTGTATATCAGAAGTATCTGTCTTTGTTGGTTTGTATGTCTAAAGTGCTTGTCTTTCTCTTTTTGTATGTCTGAAGTGTCTGTCTTTGTTGGTTTGTATGTCTGAAGTGTCTGGCTTTCTCTGTTTGCATGTCTAAAGTGTTTGTCTTTCTCTGTTTGTGTGTCTGAAGTGTGTGTCTTTGTTGGTTTGTATGTCTGAAGTGCCTGTCTTTATATGTTTGTTATGTCTAAAGTGTCTGTCTTTAATGGTTTGTATGTCTGAAGTTTTTGTCTTTGTTGGTTTGTATGTCTGAAGTGTCTGAGTTTGTTGGTTTGTATGTCTAAGGTACCTGTCTTTCTCTATTTGTACGTGTGAAGTGTTTGTCTTTGTTTGTTTTTATGTATGAAGTGTCTGTCATTGTTGGTTTATATGTCTAAAGCTCCTGCCTTTTTATGTTTGTATGTATGAAGTGTTTTTCTTTGTTGGTTTGTATGTCTGAAGTGTCAGTATTTGATGATTTGTATGTCTAAAGTGCCTGTCTTTCTCTGTTTGTATGTCTGAAGGGTTTGTGTTTGTTGGTTTGTATGTTTAAAGTGCCTGTATTTCTCTGTTTGTATGTCTGAAGTGTCTATCTTTGTCGATTTGTATGTCTGAAGTGTCTGTCTTTGTTTGTTTGTATGTCTGAAGTGTCTGTCTTTGTTGGTTTGTATATTTAAAGTGTTTGTATTTGTCTGTTTGTATGTCTAAAGTGTTTGTCTTTCTCTGTTTGTATGTCTGAAGTGCCTGTCTTCCTCTGTTTGTATGTCTGAAGTGACTGTCTTTCTCTGTTTGTATGTCTGAAGTGTTTGTCTTTGTTGGTTTGTTTGTCTGATGTGTCTGTCTTTGTTGGTTTGTATTTCCAAAGTGTCTGTCTTTGTTGGTTTGTATGTCTATAGTGTATTTCTTTCTCTGTTTGTATGTCTGAAGTGTCTCTTTGTTGGTTTGTATGTCTGAAGTGTCTGTTTTTCTCGGTTTGTATGTCTGAAGTGTCTTTTATTCTCTGTTTGTATGTCTGAAGTGCTTGTCTTTGTTGTTTTGTATATCTAAAGTGTCTATTTTTGTTGGTTTGTATGTCTGAAGTGTCTGTCTTTGTTGATTTGTATGTCTAAAGTGCCTGTCTTTCTCTGTTTGTATGTCTGAAATGTTTGTCTTTGTTTGTTTGTATGTCTGAAGTGTCTGTCATTGTTGGTTTGCCTGTCTAAAGTGCTTGTCTCTGTTTGTTTGTATGTCTAAAGTGTCTGTCTTTCTCTGTTTGTATGTCTGAAGTATCTGTCTTTGTTGGTTTGTTTGTCTAAAGTTTCTGTCTTTGTTGGTTTGTATGTGTGAAGTGTCTGTCTTTGTTGGTTTGTATGTCTGAAGTGTCTGTCTTTGTTGGTTTGTATGTGACAAGTGTCTGTCTTTGTTGGTTTGTATGTCTGAAGTGTTTGTCTTTGTTGTTTTGTATATCAGAAGTATCTGTCTTTGTTGGTTTGTAGGTCTAAAGTGCTTGTCTTTCTGTTTTTGTATGTCTGAAGTGTCTGTCTTTATTGGTTTGTATGTCTGAAGTGTCAGTCTTTCTCTTTTTGCATGTCTAAAGTGTTTGTCTTTGTTGTTTGTATGTCTGAAGTGTCTTTTTTTGTTGCTTTGTATGTCTGAAGTGTCTGTCTTTGTTGGTTTGTATGTCTAAAGTGCTTGTCTTTGTCTGTTTGTATGTCTGAAATGTTTGTCTTTGTTGTTTTGTATGTCTGAAGTGTTTGTCTTTGATGGTTTGTTTTTCTCAAGTGTTTGTCTTTGTTGGTTTGTATGTATAAAGTGCCTGTCTTTCTCTGTTTGTATGTCTGAAGTTTTTGTCTTTGTTGGTTTGTATGTCTGAAGTGTCTGTCATTGTTGGTTTGTATGTCTAAAGAGCCTGTCTTTCTCTGTTTGTATGTCTGAAGTGTTTGTCTTTGTTGGTTTGTATGTCTGAAGTGTCAGTATTTGATGGTTTGTATGTCTAAAGTGCCTGTCTTTCTCTGTTTGTATGTCTGAAGTGTTTGTCTTTGTTGGTTTGTATGTCTAAAGTGGCTGTATTTCTCTGTTTGTATGTCTGAAGTGTCTATCTTTTTCGATTTGTATGTCTGAAGTGTCTGTCTTTGTTGGTTTGTATGTCTGAAGTGTCTGTCTTTGATGGTTTTTATATTTAAAGTGTTTGTATTTCTCTGTTTGTATGTCTAAAGTGTTTGTCTTTCTCTGTTTGTAAGTCTGAAGTGACTGTCTTCCTCTGTTTGTATGTCTGAAGTGCCTGTCTTTCTCTGTTTGTATGTCTGAAGTGTTTGTCTTTGTTGGTTTGTATGTCTGAAGTGTCTGTCTTTGTTGGTTTGTGTGTCTATAGTGTCTGTCTTTGTTGGTTTGTATGTCTATAGTGTATTTCATTCTCTGTTTGTATGTCTAAAGTGCCTGTCTTTGTTGTTTTGTATGTCTGAAGTGTCTCTGTGTTGGTTTGTATGTCTGAAGTGTCTGTCTTTCTCTGTTTGTATATCTGAAGTGCCTGTTATTCTCTGTTTGTATGTCTGAAGTGTTTGTCTTTGTTGGTTTGTATGTCTGAAGTGTCAGTATTTGATGGTTTGTATGTCTAAAGTGCCTTTCTTTCTCTGTTTTTATGTCTGAAGGGTTTGTCTTTGTTGGTTTGTATGTCTAAAGTGCCTGTATTTCTATGTTTGTATGTCTGAAGTGTCTATCTTTGTAGATTTGTATGTCTGAAGTGTCTGTCTTTGTTGGTTTGTATGTCTGAAGTGTCTGTCTTTGTTGGTTTTTAAATTTAAAGTGTTTGTATTTCTCTGTTTGAATGTCTAAAGTGTTTGTCTTTCTCTGTTCGTAAGTCTGAAGTGCCTTTGTTCCTCTGTTTGTACGTCTGAAGTGCTTGTCTTTCTCTGTTTGTATGTCTGAAGCGTTTGTCTTTGTTGGTTTGTATGTCTGAAATGTTTGTCTTTGTTGGTTTGTATGTCTTTAGTGTCTGTCTTTGTTGGTTTGTACGTCTATAGTGCATGTCTATCTCTGTTTGTATGTCTAAAGTGTCTATCTATGTTGGTTTGTATGTCTGAAGTGTCTGTCTTTGTTGGTTTTTAAATTTCAAGTGTTAGTATTTCTCTGTTTGTATGTCTATAGTGTATTTCTTTCTCTGTTTGTATGTCTGAAGTGTCTCTTTGTTGGTTTGTATGTCTGAAGTGTCTGTGTTTCTCTGTTTGTATATCTGAAGTGCCTGTTATTCTCTGTTTGTATGTCTGAAGTGCTTGTCTTTGTTGGTTTGTATGTCTGAAGTGTCTCTCTATGTTGGTTTGTATGTTTGAAGTGTTTGTCTTTGTTCGTTTTTATCTCTAAAGTGCCTGTATTTCTCTGTTTGTATGTCTAAAATGTGTTTATTTGTTTGTTTGTATTTGTGAAATGTCTGTCTTTGTTGGTTTGTATATTTGAAGTGTTTGTCTTTGTTGGTTTGTATGTCTAAAGTGTCTGTCTTTCTCTGTTTGTATGTCTGAAGTATCTGTCTTTGTTGGTTTGTTGGTCTAAAGTTTCTGTCTTTGTTGGTTTGTATGTGTGACGTGTCTGTCTGTGTTTGTTTGTATGTCTGAAGTGTATGTCTTTGTTGGTTTGTATGTCACAAGTTTATGTCTTTGTTGGTTTGTATGTCTGAAGTGTTTGTCTTTGTTGTTTTGTATCTCAGAAGTATCTTTCTTTGTTTGTTTGTATGTCTAAATTGAATGTCTTTCTGTTTTTGTATGTCTGAAGTGTCTGTCTTTATTGGTTTGTATGTCTGAAGTGTCAGTCTTTCTCTGTTTGAATGTCTAAAGTGTTTGTCTTTCTCTGTTTGTATGTCTGAAGTGTTTGTCTTTGTTGGTTTGTATGTCTGAAGTGTTTTTCTTTGTTTTTTTGTATGTATAAAGTGTCTTTCTTTGTTTGTTTTTATGTCTGAAGTGTGTGTCTGTGCTGGTTTATATGTATAAAGTGTCTGTCTTTGTTGGTTTGCATTTCTGAAGTGTCTGAGTTTTTTGGTTTGTATGTCTAAAGTGCCTGTATTTCTCTGTTTGTATGTTTGAAGTATTTGTCTTTGTTGGTTTATATGTCTGAAGTGTCTGTCATTGTTGGTTTGTATGTCTAAGGCGCCTGTCTTTCTCTGTTTGTATGTCTGAAGTGTTTATCATTGTTGGTTTGTATGTGTGAAGTGTCTGTCTGTTGGTTTGTATGAATAAAGTGCTTGTCTTTCTCTGTTTGTATGTCTGAAGTGTCTGTCTTTGTTGGTTTGTATGTCTGTAGTCCCTGTCTTTCTCTGTTTGTATGTCTGAAGTGTTTATCTTTTTCGATTTGTATGTCTGAAGTGTCTGTCTTTGTTGGTTTGTATGTCTGAAGTGTCTGTCTTTGTTGGTTTTTATATTTAAAGTGTTTGTATTTCTCTGTTTGTATGTCTAAAGTGTTTGTCTTTCTCTGTTTGTATGTCTGAAGTGCCTGTCTTCCTCTGTTTGTATGTCTGAAGTGCCTGTCTTTCTCTGTTTGTATGTCTGAAGTGTTTGTCTTTGTTGGTTTGTATGTCTGAAATGTTTGTCTTTGTTGGTTTGTATGTCTATAGTGTCTCTTTATTGGTTTGTATGTCTCTAGTGTATTTCAGTCTCTGTTTGTATGTCTAAAGTGACTGTATTTGTTGTTTTGTATGTCTGAAGTGTCTCTTTGTTGGTGTGTATGTCTGAAGTGTCTGTCTTTCTCTGTTTGTATGTCTGAAGTGCCTGTTATTCTCTGTTTGTATGTCTGAAGTGTTTGTCTTTGTTGGTTTGTATGTCTAAAGTGTCTGTATTTGTTGGTTTGTATGTATAAAGTGCCTGTCTTTCTCTGTTTGTATGTCTGTAGGTTCTGTATTTGATTGTTTGTGTATATAAGTTGTGTGTCTTTGTCTGTTTGTATGTGTGAAGTGTTTGACTTTGTTGTTTTGTATGTCTGAAGTATTTGTCTGTGTTGGTTTGTATGTCTAAAGTGTCTGTCTTTGTTGGTTTTTAAATTTCAAGCGTTAGTATTTGTCTGTTTTAATGTCTTAAGTGTTTGTCTTTCTCTGTTCATATGTCTGAAATGCCTGTCTTCCTTTGTTTGTATGTCTAAAGTGTCTGTCTTTCTCTGTTTATATGTATGAAGTGTATGTCTTTGTTGGTTTGCATGTCTGAAGTGTTTGTCTGTGTGTTTGTATCCGTCGATAGTGTTCTTAGTTCTGCGTTCGTATCTCTAATGATCCTGTCTTTCCTTTTTTTTATTTATGAATTGAATGAATTTGTAGGTTTATATCTCTACTGTATATGTCTTTCTCGGCTTTCTTTTCTGTTGCTCCCGTATTTTTCTGTCTGCATGTCTGAAGTGCTTGTTATTCTCTGTTTGTATGTCTGAAGTGCTTGTCTTTGTTGGTTTGTATGTCTGAAGTGTCTATCTATGTTGGTTTGTATGTATGAAGTTTCGGTCTTTGTTAGTTAGTATGTCTTAAGTGCTTGTCTTACTCTGTGTGTATGTCTGAAGTGCATGTCTTTGTCTGTTTGTAAGTGAGAAGTGTATGCCTGTGTTGGTTTGTGTGGCTGAAGTGTCTTTCTTTGTTTATTTGTATGTCTTAAGTGTCTTTTTTTGTTGATTTGTATGTTTAAAGTGTCTGTCTTTGTTGTTTTGTATGTCTATAGTAAATTTCTTTCTCTGTTTTTATGTCTAAAGTACATGTCTTTCTCTGTTTGTATGTCTGTAGTGTCTGTCTTTGTTGGTTTGCATGTCTAAACTGCCTGTCTTTGTTGGTTTGTATGTTTGAAGTGTCTTTCTTTTTCGTTTGTATGTCTAAAGTGATTCTCTTTTTCTGTTTGTATGTCTGAGGTGCTTGTATTTGTTGGTTTGTGTGTTTAAAATGTTTGTCTTTGTTGGTTTGCATATCTGAAGTGTTTGTCATTGTTTGTTGTTATGTCTAAAGTGTCTGTCTTTCTCTTTTTGTATGTCTGAAGTGTCTGTCTTTGTTGGTTTGTTTATTTAAAGTGTCTGTCTCTGTTGGTTTGTATTTGTGAATTGTTTGTCTTTCTTGGTTTGTATGTCTAAAGTGTCTGTCTTTGTTGGTTTGTATGTGACAAGTGTCTGTCTTTGTTGGTTTGTATGTCTTAAGTGTTTTTCTTTTTTGTTTTGTATGTCTGACGTGTCTGTATTTGTTGGTTTGTCTGTCTAAAGTGCTTGTCTTTCTATTTTTGTACGTGTGAAGTGTCTGGCTTTGTTGGCTGGTATGTCTGAAGTGTCTCTCTTTCTCTGTTTGACTGTCTGAAGTGTCTGTCTTTATCTGTTATGGTGTCTTTAGTGTTTGTATATGTTGGTTTGTAAGTCTGAGGTTTCTTTCTTTGATGATTTTTACGTCTAAAGTGACTGTGTTTGTCTCTTTGTATGTTTGTACTGTTTTCATTTGTTGGTTTGTATGACTTAGGTGTATGTCTTTGTTTGTTTTTATGTCTAAAGTGCCTGTCTTTCTCTGTGTGTATGTCTAAAGTGCATGTCTGTCTCAGTTTGTATGTCTGGTGTGTCTGTCTTTGCTGGTTTGCATTTCTAAAGTGCCTGACTTGTCTGTTTTTATGTGTGATGTTTATTTCAACGCTGGTTTGCATTTTTTAAGCGCTTGTTTTTGTCCGTGTGTAGTCAAAAAGTGTCTGTATATTTTTTTTTATGTGTCTAAAGTTCAGGTCATTCCTAGTTTGTAGGTGTAAAATGTGTATGTTTGCTGGATTGTAGGTGTGAAGTGTCTGTCTTTGTATTATTGTATGTCTGAAGTGTCTGTATTTGTTGGTTTTCATATTTGAATTGTCTGTCTCTCTTGGTTTGTATGTCTAAATTGCTTTACTTTGTTGGTTTGTTTGTCTAAATTGTCTGTCTTTGTTGGTTCGTATGTGACAAGTGTCTGTCTTTGTTGGTTTGTATGTCTGAAGTGTTTTTCTTTGTTGGTTTGTATGTCTGACGTGTCTGTCTTCGTTGGTTTGTATGTCTAAAGTTTTTGTCTTTATATTTTTTCATGTCTTAAGTTTTTGGCTTTTGTGGTTTTCATGTATTAAGTGTTTGTTTTTCTCTGTTTGTATTTGTGAAGTGCTTGTCTTTGTTTTTTTTCACTTCCAAAGTGCCTGACTTTGTGTATTTCTTTGTTGGTTTTTATTTATAAAGTACCTGTGTTTCACTTTTTTTATGTCTGAGGTGTTTGCCTTTGTTGTTTTGTATGACTGAAGTGTCTGTCTTTGTCGGTTTGTATGTCTAAAGTGCTTGTCTTTCTCTGTTTTTATGTCTGTAGTGCATGTATTTCTCAGTTTGTATGTCTGAAGTGTTTGTCTTTGTTATTTTCCACGCCTAAAGTGACTGGCTTTGTTTATTTGCTTGTCTGAAGTGTATGTGATTGTTAATTTTTATGTTTAAATGGCTTGTCTTTCTCTGTTTTTGTTTCTGAAGTGTTTGTCTTTGTTGTTTTGTATGTCTGACGTGTCTGTCATTGTTGGTTTGCATGTTTGAAGTGTCTGTCTTTTGTGGTTTGTAGGTCTAAAGTGTCTGTTTTTCTCTGTTTGTATATCTGAAGTGTCTTTCTTTGTTGGTTTGTTTGTCTAAATTGTCTGTCTTTGTTGGTTTGTATGTGACAAGTGTCTGAATTTGTTGGTTTGTATGTCTGAAGTGTTTTTCTTTGTTTGCTTATATGTGGGAAATATCTGTTTTTGTCGTTTTGTATATCTTAAGTTCTTGTATTACTCTCTCCGTCTGTTTGAATCGTTTGTCTATGTTGATTTGCAAGTCTAGAGTGATTCTCCTTGTATATCTGTGTGTTAGAATTGTTTGTCTTTGTTGGTTTGTATGTCTGAAGTGTCTGTCTTTCTCTGTTTGCATGTCTAAAGTGTTTGTCTTTGTTGGTTCGTATATCTGAAGTGTCTGTCTTTGTTGGTTTGTATGTCTAAAGTACCTGTCTTTCTCTGTTTGTAGGTCTGAAGTGTTTGTCTTTGTTGGTTTGGATGCCTGAAGTGTCTGTCTTTGTTGGTTTGTATGTCTAAAGTGCATGTCTTTCTTTGTTTGTATGTCTGTAGTGTTTGTCTTTGTTGGTTTGTATGTGTGAAGTGTCTTTCTTTGTTGGTTTGTATGTCTAAAGTGCATGTCTTTCTCTGATTGTATGTGTGAAGTGTTTGTCTTTGTTGGTTTGTATGTCTAAAGTGCCTGTTTTTCTCTGTTTTATGTGGGTGAAAAGGATGGGTACTTCAACTTGTATATTGGTTTAGGAAGGACATTAAGAAAAGAACTTGTTCTGAAGTAATAGAATAATGCCTTTTTGAAAAGTATTGCTTGGTGTTGGGGTATGCAAAAAGCCGTAAGGTAAAGTTGTGTGTGAAAAGGATAAGTACTTCAACTTGTAAAATGGGTTTAAGAGGGACATTACGCAAAGAAATTGTTCTGAAATAATATAATAAAGCCTTTGAAAAGTATTGCTTGGTTTTGGGGAGTTCAAAAAGTTGTAAAATAAAGTTGTGGGTGAAAAGGATGAGTACTTCAACTTGTATAATGGGTTTAAGAGGGACATTAAGAAAAGAACTTGCTCTGAAAAGATATAATAAAGCCTTTTGAAATGTGGGGGCTCTTCTGTGTCTCAAGTGTACAAAAAAAGTATTAAGAAAACTGGGGCGGGGAGGGGGCTCTTTGGGGACCCTGGGGGGAGGAGGGCCCTATGGGGGCCCGGGGGAAGGGGAGCCCTGGGGGTCCATTAGAGGCCTGGGGAGAGGGGGCTCTTTGGGGGTCCGGGGGGATGGGGGGCCCTTTGGGGGACCCGGGGGAAGGGGGCCCTTTGGGTTTGGGGATGGGGACCTTATAACACTGTTCGAATGGAACTTGTGTATTATAACAACCACAGAATTTCACCCCAAATCATCTTCTAAAATGTCTCAAACTGTTTCGCATAAATCATCTTCTAAAATTTCTCAAACTGTTTCACCCAAATAATCCCCTAAAAGTAATTTCTGTGTGTTTCTTTGTTTCGGCATCCCTGCGTTGTCATATTCGAAATTCCCAAGAAACCATTTCCCGCGTAAAATATATTCAATCTGTCTTCATCTCTAAGGTGTTCCTAGTTACACTATTAAGGTTTCGAAAGAATATTAATTTTTTTCTCAGGCTTAAAGACCAGAGAAGCCATATTTAAAAATAGAATATTAATTTATCTCTGTCACTAAAGACCATATATTTTTCAGACCTTAAGAACAGAGAAGCCATATTGTTTCTTAATTCCCCTTGTATTACATTAGAATTCCCCTCGATTATGCAAATCAATTTATCAGAAATCCTCTCCCCTTCGTGGATCAATAAATCATGAATAAATTATCCTCAGGGAGAAAAACCATGAAAAAACATTCTCAGTGAGAAAACCCATAAAAACATGCATAAATTATGTACTGTTCGGAGTCGATAGGTCATTCGTACTAATATTATCAATCCCTTTTACGATCAATCACTTTTAAGATAAAGCAACAATCCATTTTAGGATTTTCTTTATTTTTTTACGTTTAATTTGGTATCACTTCTGCACAATGGTTCAGTTGAATGACTGGCTCTCGTTTTGGTTCTTAAAATGGCATGTCATGATTAGTTTGTACACAAGTTCGAAGTAAGGCCATTTTGATAGTATTAGGACTAAAGACTAGCTTTAGAATTTGTATCATAGCTTGAAATTCACTCTTGTATCAAGAGAAATAATCGTATTTCCAGAGTTCATATTATGTCTTATTTGATCTTCATTTCAGGTGATGCTAAAGTATATTTCTTACAATTTAAAACTGTATATTGCCCACTATTGGTACTAGAGCTAGTGAGAGCAAAATGCTGCTTGAAAAATCAATCAATATTTCAGATTGCTGTTCAATTACTTCGGGGTTATTAAAAAAAAATTTACGCTTATATTTTTAAGATAATTTTAATTGTATACTGAATACTAAATACTGAATACTGAATACTGTATACTGAGGTTAGATGAACGAGTTTCAACGATTGTCTTTAATAATAGAACGAGTCACTCATTTTCTAATTTAAAAATTTGAGGGGTAAATCCATAAGACAAAGGAGCTAAAATTTAATTTAAAATTAGAATAGAACTTTAAATTTTTCATCTCTTTGAGAAAAAACCAGAACTGAAGTGGAACCTTTTTATTTTCTTGGAAAAATTAGAAGACAAATTTGAATTTTTATGTCTTTGAGAAATTAAGAACTGAAGGGGAAGCTTTTTCATTTTCATTGGTAAAATTCAGAATTGAGCTAACTTTTTTTTCTTCTTTAAGAAAATTCAGAAGAGAACTTGAACATTTTGCACTTCTTCGAGAAAACTCAGAATTAAAGTGATGCACCTTATCTTCGTGTCGAAGATCCAAAATCAATGTATATATTTTTCCATCCTTTATGAAAAGTTTGGCACTGAGCTTTAAATTTTTCACGTCATTGCAAAAAATCGGAACAGGGTTTAAGAAAATTAGAATTAAAGTAAAACTTTTTATCTTAATTGGAAAATAATCGCAATAATAGGATAACTTTTGTTATTTTCTAAAGAAAAATTTGGAACTGAACTTTAAATTTTTTATGTCTTTGAGAAATTATGAACTGAAGTGGAAGGTTTTTTTATTTTCATTGGTAAAATTCAGAATTGAGCTAACTTTTTTCACTTCTTTAAGAAAATTCAGAAGAGAACTTAAAAATTTTGCACTTCTTCGAGAAAACTCAGAATTAAAGTGATGCGCCTTATCTTCATGTCGAAGATTCAAAATCAATGTATAACTTTTTCTATGAAATGTATATCTTCTATGAAAAATTTGGAACTGAACTTTAAATTTTTCATCTCTTTGCAAAAAATCGGAACTGAATTTAAGAAAAATTATAAATAAAGTGAAACTTTTGATCTTCATGGAAAATAATCACAATCATAGTATTACTTTTTCTATCTTTCATCTAAAAATTTAGAATAGAACTTTAAATTTCTTTATTTCAATGTGGAACTTAAAACTGAAGTGGAAGATTTTTATTTTCTCTGGAGAAATTAGAATTGAAGTGTGTTCTTTGGTAAACTTCAGAAGAGAACTTGAACTTTTCTTCACTTCGTTGATAAAATTTTAATTTGAACTAGAACTTTTTATCTTCCGTGAAAATATTCACAAGTATGGTATTACTTTTTCTATCTTCCACCGAAAAATTTAGAATTGAACTTTAAATTTCTGTATGTCTTTGTGAAATAAAGAAATGAAGTGGAAGATTTTTATTTTCTCTGGTGAAATTAGAATTGAATTGTGTTCTTTAGTAAAATTCAGAAGAGAACTTGAACTTTTCTTCAATTCGTTGAGAAAATTTTAAATTGAACTAGAACTTTTTATCTTCCGGGAAAATATTCACAAGTATGGTATTACTTTTTCTATCTTCCACCGAAAAACTTAGAATTGAACTTTAAATTTCTTTATGTCCTTGTTAAATAAAGAACTTAAGTGGAAGATTTTTGTTTTCTCTGGAGAAATTAGAATTGAATTGTGTTCTTTAGTAAAATTCCGAAGAGAACTTAAACTTTTTTATCTTCTGTGAAAAATTTGGAAAAGTATTTTAAATTTTTCTTCTCTTCGAGAAAATATTCACAGGTCTGGTATTACTTTTTCTATCTTCCAACGAAAAATTTAGAATTGAACTTTAAATTTCTTTATGTCTTTGTGAAATATAGAACTGAAGTGGAAGATTTTTATTTTCTCTGGTGAAATTAGAATTGAATTGTGTTCTTTGGTAAAATTCAGAAGAGAACTTGAATTTTTTCTTCACTTCGTTGAGAAAATTTTAAATTGAACTAGAACTTTTTATCTTCTGGGAAAATATTCACAAGTATGGTATTACTTTTTCTTGTTTCCACCGAAAAATTTAGAATTGAACTTTAAATTTCTTTATGTCTTTGTGAAATATAGAACTTAAGTGGAAGATTTTGATTTTGTCTGGTGAAATTATAATTGAATTGTGTTCTTTGGTAAAATTCAGAAGAGAACTTGAATTTTTCTTCACTTTGTTGATAAAATTTTAAATTGAACTAGAACTTTTTATCTTCCGTGAAAATAATCAAAGGTATGGTATCACTTTTTCTATCTTCCACCGAAAAATTTAGAATTGAACTCTAAACTTCTTTATGTCTTTGTGAAATAAAGAACTGAAGTGGAAGATTTTTGTTTTCTCTGGAGAAATTAGAATTGAATTATGTTCTTTGGTAAAATTCCGAAGAGAACTTGAACTTTTTTATCTTCTGTGAAAAATTTGAAACAGTCTTTTAAATTTTTCATCTCTTCGAGAAAATATTCACAAGTATGGTATTACTTTTTCTATCTTCCACCGAAAAATTTAGAATTGAACTTTAAATTTCTTTATGTCTTTGTGAAATAAAGAACTTAAGTGGAAGATTTTTATTTTCTTTGGTGAAATTAGAATTGAATTATGTTCTTTGGTAAAATTCAGAAGAGAACTTGAATTCTTCTTCACTTCGTTGAGAAAATTTTGAATTGAACTAGAACTTTTTATCTTCCGGGAAAATATTCACAAGTATGGTATTACTTTTTCTATCTTCAACCGAAAAATTTAGAATTGAACTATAAATTTCTTTATGTCTTTGTAGAATAAAGAACTTAAGTGGAAGATTTTTGTTTTCTCTGGAGAAATTAGAATTGAATTGTTTTCTTTGGTAAAATTCAGTAGAGAACTTGAACTTTTCTTCACTTCCTTGAGAAAATTTTAATTGAACTAGAACTTTTTATCTTCCGTGAAAATATTCACAAGTATGGTATTACTTTTTCTATCTTCCACCGAAAAATTTAGAATTGAACTTTAAATTTCTTTATGTCATTGTGAAATAAAGAACTGAAGTGGAAGATTTTTATTTTCTCTGGTGAAATTAGAATTGAATTGTGTTCTTTGGTAGTTCTAGAGTTCTAGTTTAGTTTAGTTTTAGTTATGAGTTTAGAGTTTTATTATAGAGTCTTAGCTTAGAGTTTTAGTTAGAGTTAAAGTTTAGTTTGCATGCCCGTTATATACGAAATCCCAAGGTCGAATTGTTATGTAAGCAAGCCCTCTGATTGGCTGAGAAGGAAACACGTGATCTAACTGTTTCCTGGAAACTCATAACATTTGCCTCGAGCATACAACAACATCAAATGCTGTTTCCTATTTCTGGACACCTTGACATTCGCTGAGAGCGTGCACAAAACAACAACAACAACAAACTGTTTCCTGGATCATAACATTCGCTGAGAGCATACAACAACAACAAATAAATTGACTTGACATTCGCTGAGAGCGTGCACTTGCCCAAAACAACAAATAAATCGACCTTTGGAAATTTAGGTCATTGACCCCATTAACCACGTGTTCTCCTTAGGGACTCTATGCCCATATTTGGTGTGGGGTTTGGACTATAAGATAGCTTTCTACTCTTAGAAGCTTAATTTTTTCATAATGTCCTTTGCCTATATCCGTTTTGTCACCTTTAAAACAGTGAAATGGGCTACTTTGATATTGATTTCTTTTTGCTCTTTTGGATTCCTAAAAAGCCTTCTTGTATTAAAAACTGGTTTTTAATAACAATTTAAAAAAAATATATTTGACAGTTTTTGTTTGGCTTCTTTGTATGTTATGTAGGCTAAGGCTGAACTGCTGCTTTTTTAATGCTTTTGGCTGCTCTTTTGGATACTATTCATTTTTTCTTTTGGGGATTCATTCAAAATTATAAACTCATAAATACCTTATATCAGTTAAATTATAAACTGCATCTAAACGGAGTAAATTGAGAACACTTCAATTACAATGAAACAAAAAAACACTTAATGGTTTATTCGGTATAAAGAAAAATGAAGTGCCAGCTATTTTCTTAGGTAAAAAATGAAAAGCTCATCCATTTTAAATGTAATTAAATGAAATAGTATCCCGACTGAAGTAGCTCAAGGAAGATGTTGAGATTTTCTTCCAAGTTCGTTACTTTTAACCCAAGCAAAATGTTAGGACACTTAGTATCAGTTATTGAGTTTAAACTTTGATTTCCAAATGCTAATAAAAATTACCAAATTTAAGAAAGTCGCAACAATAAGTCACCTGAGATAAAAAATACTCAAAGACTCCTCTTTGATCTCCACCGAGGCTCGAAGCTTCTGCTATGGTCATATCCATGAAAATCTCCAAAGAGTTTCTTTTTAAAATAGATTTCAAGCGTAGTTAGGGGTATTTGTGCATATTTTTGGTAATCATTTGTGGAGTGATCGAAATTTTTTAAACCACGGTAGATACGTAAGAACGTTGCAACATCTACAACCCTGAGGTCATAAGACTGTCAAAGACTCCTCCTTGAACCTCCCAAATTGAAAGCTTTTATTATGACCTGGCTTTTGAATGTAACTTGGGCACTGGACCAAGGGTGCCATTATCACTCGAGCGCAACGTTAGGCGGGGATGTCGATATCGCTTTCGTCACACCAATTCGTTTTAGTGGGAATCACAGTATAAAGATATAGCAGCAAGTTTACCGCATATAATTTCTGGCTCTTCATTCTCGGTGCGAACAAACAGCTCCTCCCACTTATTCTTGCATTAGCGCGTACAAACAGCTCCTCTCATTTGATCTGCCATCAGCGGTCCAATTACCCTGGAACACGTATTTTGGCAGAAACTTTCTCAAAATGCCTTTGAAACCAACTTGAGACTCCGAAACCTACTTTTAATTCCTAAAAACATCAATAATAACATTGCACTACTAATTACCGATTTTCATATATGTATTGGAATCAATTGATTTAAAATTAGTTTCTTCAAAATTTAGTGTTCCAACGTTGAAGCCAAGTTTTGCGTTCAAGAGAAATCTGACTTGTCTACCCGTGAAAAGATCTAATGTCGCTTATGTTTATACGTTCTCTGGAGCACTCGCACTTCGGTCCTGGTTTTTATAATGGGTGAGATAGGTAAAGATCATACTGCCTATAATTTATATACTGTGTTATGAATGAATGTTTTGAAAGTAAACCCGTTTCATCAATAAGAAAAAAAAAGTTTAGACGCATATTTCCCTTTCCCTTTGGACGATAAAACTATACAAGTGCTGTATCAAGTATAACTCACGAAAATCTTAAACGAAAATTAACTTAAAAAAATTAACTTTTTGGCATCCCTGCTTTCAATAAAAAAATTCGAGTTATTATCATTTAAATGTAATACCTTTCCCCCCCCCCTCAGGATACCACCTTGATAGGATACCGCGTCAGCCTTACAGTAGAAAAATAATATACTTAATAATTAACAAGGTCACTAAAGGGTTCAAGCAAACACGCAAAATAACGTTAAACAGCTTAGTATTCCTTGAAAAAAAAAAATTGAGGGTATGAGTAAAGGGGTACAAAGACAACAACAAAACTGTCAAAATTATTCAGATTTACCTCAAATTATTGGAAAACTGAGTCATAGAATCGCCGTGGCATTCAATAAAATCCAAAGAATCTAATTAAAAGGGAGCACACACAAAAGCCAAATTAGGCTAGTAGCCTATGAGAAATCGCAAAATACCCAAGACAATGAACAAGTCCCAATGGGGGTAAAAATGTTTCAGAAAGAAGATTATATTTTCTATCAGGCGTTCAACAATTGATTATTAAACATTAAGAAAATCTGATCTAAAAACAGCGAAAGAAACAAAAAATCTGCAAACTTACAATTCAGCTGTAGAAACAATCTGTCGGCTATCAATTTCAAAATCCAACTGAAGGCTGAAGCTGTATAGTAGTGAATACGTTCTATAATTCTATTCAACTTGAAAGTAAAATTCTTGACTACAAATGATGTAAGAAATAGCAATTGGGAAACTGCATTCGAAATTATTTAAACTCATTTTATAAAGACGATACTTTTTTTGTCAACATATGAAGGACTGTGTATAGTGCAGCATTTGCAATTGCATATTGCATCTGTCTGGTTTTTATGCAAAGTAACAAAATTGACAAAAATTAACGAAAAAGAGAGTAGTGAAGAATTATGGTATACAAACTAATATTTGGGATGGAAAGTCACTGGTGATAAATCGCTAGGGGTGGCACCGTGATTGCGTGATTTCCTGGAACCAATTTTTTTTCGGAATGACGCATAGAATTTCAGGGAAATACCCAAAAATTCGGGGAAAGTGCAATCCCTGCTTGATTTCTAATCAGGAAAATCGAAATACAAAACCACACGAGAAAGAAAAGCTCCGACTTTGCGATTGACACAATAAAGAATTGCCAAAAAATTAATTTAAAGTCAGCCGAACCCCACCACCTCTGCCGGTGAAGGCGTACCTGCGGCGCCCCTGCCGCGCAGCAACACTTTGCCGGCGGTCGACAGAGCCTCTCCTCAGTGGCGTCCGGTCGATCCGTCGGCGCGGTGCCGGGGTCTAGTTGGAATAGTAAGAGATGACTTTCAGAGAATTAGGCAGCTGAGAAAGTAAAATAAGGCCCTAAACCCCAGAAAAGCAATTATTTAAAAGACACTTGTTTTATTTTAACTTTTAGTTACTATGTGCTTCCATTTGTTCTTCACTCAGTTTCAGGTATCTCTACAACCATGATACCGATGAAACTTATTCGGCTATCTCTACAACGATGATGCCGAAGAAATTTGAATCCCCAGCTATAATGAAAGAAACCTATCTCCTAAGTAATTTCATAGAAAAGCCGGAAATCTTTCAAAAATAGTTTAAGATTGAAACGAAAAGTATATCATTAGAGTTGACATGATCGAAAACCGTTTGTAGGAGAATTAAACCTTTTAATCTTGAAAAATATGGGTTAGTCGGGCTATGAAACAATAAATATACTGAAACAATCATACTAGCCGCAAGAGATAAAAATTAAACAAAACAGACAGTAACAGAGAAGAATTTCGTGATCGGTTGGATTTGAACCTACATATCCTTGCGACACGCGGCATTGAATAGGTCAACCTTCAATTAGGGACACGGCGAAACCCACTAAACTATCGCTAGGTATCTTAGGGGATGATTCTTCTTTAACATTATTAATTTAAAAAAACAAAGTTTTTCCGAGGGAAGTAAAGAGCGAAGTTGAAACTTAAAACGGACAAAAATTATTACTTCCCAGCCTATTTAATATATATTAATATAACTAGTATAAATAAACCAACTAATTATGTTGGTTTAACCAACTAACTATGCTTTTAGGATTATACAAAACAAGCGCTTTGATGAAAACACAAAATAATATAGGACTATGGTATAGTAAAATCAAACCAATTAGGAACATTTCTTATAGAATCAAATTATTTGCTGAAAACACAAAATAATATAGGACTATGGTATAGTAAAAGCAAACCAATTAGGAACATTTTTATAGAATCAAATTATTATCAATCTCTTTTAGGATCCATCCCATTTAAGATAAAGCAACAGTCCATTTTAGGATTTTCTTTATTATTTTACGTTTAATTTGGTGTCACTTCTACACAATGAATCAGTCCAATGACTGGCTCTCGTTTTGGTTCTTAAAAGGACATGTCATGATTAATTTGTACAAAAGTTCGAACTAAGGTCATATTGATAGTATTAGGACTATAGACTAGCTTTAAGATTTGCATCATAGCTTGAAATTCACTCTTGTAGAGAGATAAATAATCAGGTTTCCAGAGATCATATTATGTCTTATTTGATCTTCATTTCAAGTGATACTAAAGCATAATTCTTACAATTTAAGACTGTATATTACCCACTATTGGTATTATAGCTGGTTTAAGCAAAATACTGCTTGATAAATCAATCCAATATTTCTGTATGCTGTTCAATTACTTCGCGGTTATTAAAAAAATATTTAGTTTTACGCTTATGTTTTTAAGATAATTTAAATTGTATACTGAAAGTTACTAATGTCGAAACTGGTGTAAGACTATGAAAAGCTTTATAGATTCCTTTAGTGTTGTCAGAATTTTTGTTGTCAGGATACTCATTTTTGACTCTTAAATCAATAATCCCGTTTTTTATACTTGACTTTTGTGTTTTCAGTTAAGCGCTAGTTTTCTATAATCCTAACAGCATAGGAAAACATAATTAGTTGGTTTATTTATACTAGTTATATTAATATATATTAAATAGGCTGTGAAGTAATAATTTTTGTCCATTTAAGTTTGAACTTCACTCTTTACGTCCCTTGGAAAAACTTTGTTTTTTTAAATTAATCCTTGTTTGTTATTGATTAAAATTTAATGCAGAAACAACGCTGCCATGATCTTTGTTATTTATACGGAAGAATGTACGCTCGTTTTAAGTTTTAATGTCACTTCTTAGTTTCAGTTGAAAATATTCATAAATATGACGTATGATTCAAGTGGACATACCATTCGATGCCTATTTTTTAGGTTTCTTCCAAATATAATAATTGTTTTTGGTGCAATTTTAAACCCTTATGAAGAGAAGCTGTAACCACTTTGCATCCTATACATCATCCAACCTTTTTTATTGTTTTTTTTTTTATATAAATAGTTTTTTCCATTTTTATCTTCCTACTCGGCTGATCAGAAACTTGAATTTTACCGTTAAATCAATCAACATTATTTTTCCGCTATTCGCCGAAACAATTGATAAATAGCAGACAACACTACCTAGAGAATATGGAGAAAGTCGGTCACATTTAGACGTTTAGCAGTTAGCACTGAAAATACTTCCTAGAATAGGCTACAATATTTCTTATGCCATAAAAGAACACCAAATTTTCAACAGTTCATCATTCATATTTTGAACTAGGTCGTATTCACAAAGTACATAAATTGAAGAAGAATTTAATCCCATGGATTCAAAGACTAATTTCAAACAAAAAATGGTAAGTCTGTTATCATTTTCCTCAGGTCGTGAATTAAAAATATTTATATTGATAGCTTGTTCTATTCAAATATTTGATCATATTTACTAAGGCAGCCACTGATGCCATAAAGAATTGCCCCTTCTCTCTATGAAAAAGTAAAATTTCAAACAAAATATCATTCAAAACATTGAATATAACAAGAAATCACTAATATTCTAATTAAGGGAGTGTGCAGGAGAAGCAGGCTTGCCACCCCTAGTGATTTATCACTATTTCTTGTGATTTTTTATGTTGCCTAGTGATTTTTTTCCAGCTAGTGATTTTCAAGTAGAGAGGGGAGTCCGACTCCCACGAGTCACCCCTGCTGCCATCTACAATTTAGTTTAACGTTGACAGTACATAATTTATCGTTTTTCTCACTGAATGAAAAAACAGAATTTTTCTCACTTGAAAAACTGGATTTTTCTCACTTTTATGGATGTTTCTTGGACGGTTATGAGTGTTAGTTAATTTATTTGTTGTTTTTCTTGGATGTCAACATCAATTTGTGTCTGTTTTTTATGGTTTTTGTCACTGAGAATGAAAAAACATTATTTTTGTCACTTTGATGGATTTTTCGTGGATGGCTATGTGTTCCAGTAAATTTACTTGTTGTTTTTCATGAATTCAAACATCAATTGACGTCTATTTTATGGTTTTTATCAATTTATTACACAATATCTCCGACGAGTACAGCAATTTATGGATGTTTTATGGTTATTCTCAGTGAGAATGAAAAAACATGATTTTTCTCACTTTGATGGATGTTTCTTGGACGCTTATGAGTGTTAGTTAATTGAAAGAGGTGACGTCACAGAGCTACTCCCCCCATTCCTCCACCTTGAATTTATCCGTCGGCAGGAACGATCAGTTTCGTTTTAGCTGCGAGAGAGCTGACATTGGAAACCAATAAATGTTCTATATATGTCCATTATGCATGTACACTCTTGGCAGTTGGACTCAATGTGAGAATTGTACAATTATTGATGAATATAGTGAAAAGTGAAAAGTATGTAATCCTTGTAAATTACATAGAGGCTATGCAGTACAAATTAAAGGATGTAATTCACGTCTTGAAGAGGTGTGTGACCCTCACCCTAGAGGACATCTGTGCTCCAATTGTCACTATGATAAATGTGATCAGTGGGAGAATACTTACCCCGCTATGATTGGAAAGAATCCCAATAGTGATTTTAGTTTATTTCTACGAGATTGGTATCGTCGTGGATTTAAATTATTCTGGGAGGAGGAATCTGGTCTACGATTCAACTGTTGGGGTAACGAGACAATTTGGTTTCTACGTCATCGTTTTGACGACACTGCCTATTATTTCTATAAACCAAATGATTTTTATTTGGCAGTTACCGAATGTGATTCACCATTTGAAAACACTGTTTGTGATATTGCTTCAAATAGACAGATTGAAACTCGTGAATTTCATAATATGAATGCAAATAGTATCATTGACTATACAAAGAGATATGACAAGAGTGAAGTTACATTGTACTGTAGAAAATGTGACCCTGACTCTGCAGTCAATCAAGATCAATATACAGTGAATCTAAATGATTTACCGGCATTAGTAGTTTAAGGCAGTTGCCTATACACCGAGGAAGAAGAAATCTAAAGCGAAGATTTAAATACATTGTTGTATATATATGCATTTTATTAATAAAAAAATTTACAACCTTTTTTTAAGCACTTTACTCTTAGGGCACTGAAATCAATACTTTATAGAGGATATTTTCCACTAGAAAGTCATTCAGACGTGGATTGTCACCATAAATGTGGATAAACTGCTCGTAAGTATAGCCGCGACATCGGAACACAAAATATAGTAGTGCGTGGAAGCCACAGCTTTTAGTCATTAGATCCTGCACTCTCTTCCGATTTTGAATAATAGTTTTCCCACAGCTCTCAATATAGTTGCTAGATTGGGATGTGTAAAATGCATAGGGTAGACCGAGAGTATAAACAAAACTAATCGTCTTTACTTTTGGAAAGATGCACAACCAATGAGTCGTCAGCACAGTCGATGGGCTGCTATTAACAATGATTAAGGTATTGTTTACACTTTGAATTTTTCCAAGATAGTCCGAGGGCAGACAATAGGATTTGTCCTGGGACATGTAGGGATCCATATTAAATACATTGATTATTTGACTGGTGTTCATGGTGCCAAGTCTAGTAGAACACTGCCTTCGGGAGTGATTTCCCAATAGGTTTCATATTGATTTGGTGAGATTAGTGCAATACTCTCAGCCAATGGGTCAGCAAATGTACACTCTAAACGCACACTCCCCGTACGTACTATACTCATATCCTGTGTGCCAGACAAATCCAGTACAATGATACCATGTGTTTTAGCAAACATTTCTTCGGTTATACCATTTTCAAATAGTTGCGAATCATGATCTAGGGTTTACATGGTCAACTCATACAATGTTCTATAGGATTTATCAAAAGATAGATTGTAGAGTGGGATGCCGTTTACTTTGCACACAAGAGATGAAAGTCCAAACATCTCGAATTTATGTGGACATCCAGTCCACGATCCTATTGCACTAGCACTTTTTATAAATGCCAAACTGAGTTTTGACGGAATTTCGCCATTGATAAAGGATGAATCGGTGAAGGTGCGTGACCCCATGGCAATATGACGTTGATTGGTGATTGTATGAGGAACAAGTAGTTTAATATTATTTCCACTGACTCTCAGTTTTTTCACTGCCAAAGCAACAGAACTCATGACCTGTTGTTTGCGTACATGGAGTATTGCCGAGGTGAAGGAGAGACTTACATCATGATTGGCAGCAAGTTCTTCTCTCAATATGAAATTGGATGGTGCAAGCGTCAGTTTTATATCCCCTTTAACATTGGGTGGTAGCCATTGGGGTATATTAAATATTTCATGATATATTTTTCCAACTAGATGTAATTCACTTGTTGTATCATTTTTAAGTGCATCTGTACTATCAGTATTAGTAATATATTCATATCCATTGGAGGTGCCTCTCAATTCCTTGTATGCCTTGGGTGTCATCAGCATGAATTGCCTATAGCTTGTATAATTTGAGAGATTGTTGCTTGGCATTGTATTATCGGATTTCCGGACTTTCATTTGTAAATATATAAATGTCGAACACATGTCCATAAAGTAGTCTTCATTGGAATAAATTTGAAAGTGGATATTATCGGAGAGGGGTTGTTGAGGATAAAATTGTTCATAGTATCTATGCTTGACACTCACATAAACATTTTCAGCATTGAATAGATTCAATGGGGTGGTGATTGAAGGTTGAGAATCCTTATACGGCAGGTAATACATCTTAGGAAAATAAATCTTGTTTTTATCTAAAAATTCTCATTCTAGGGATTCTTCTTCTGTTAGTGCTTCATGTGCTTGTCGGCTTTTTCTTTCTTTTCTTTGACAGTGGTGATGTCTTTCGTTTACAACCTGTGTAGAGACTGATGAGTGACGCATTGTTTCTCGACCTTTTTAAACCTTTAACATTTTGTTTTAATGTCTCGCCAAGGGTTCGCGCACTGGAGCTAAGATTTTCCGTAGAACTTTTTTTAAAATCCTTGCCAGAGCCCCAATCGTATAGTGTAGAGGATGCAAAATCTGTCGCAGCTGGTACAAGATATTTTCTAGCCAGTGGTAGTGAAGAGCGAAACAGCTTAGCAAACCAACTGCCAAGACCATAGCCAGACATTGTAGTACGCGTCTTTGTAATAGTCCATTCCATTGCCCTGTTGTCTTGGGCCAAGAGTATTAACATAGCAGTCAATATCAGGACAAGTGAATATCACTTTTTTATTAGACATCTTGTTGTTGTTGAATAATAGTCCAGAAATAGGAATTACCCTCAGCCAAACCTTTTTAAATTATTATGGGGTCACCCAATTTAGTTCTTAGTCTTAACTGACAGAGCTCCAAATAGGGATCGTTTACGGGACTATAGTGAAGATGCTTTATTTTGTAGTGGTGAATATGTTCTTGATTGGTTTTTCGTTCAAGAACTCGTAGGAGGGGAACATTTGAATTAGCAACCCGAGATGTTTCCACAAATGAGGCGTAGAAAAATATACAAGTGTCCGTGGAGAAGGCAGGCGGGTAGTCAGCAAAAATGAAATTAGTGTTCCCGGCACTTTTACCGTTTATTATATCGAGCTTAAAGCCAAGAACATCCTTTAGATTATCATTTAGAATAACCTTTTCATTGGCTATAGGTGAACTAATGTAGATCTTGCCCTCCTCTTTTGAATAGTTGAAATGAAAAGCTCCTTTTTTACGAGCGGAAATTCTTTTATTAATAGAACAACATAAATCATTCATAAAGGTGAGTTCCTCGTAGGGTAATTCAATATATGGATAATCCATCCAATTGATTTTTTGAATTTGTTCTTGATCACTTGAGGATGATGGTGGTGGCCAATCATAGGGCCTAATTTTTATTTCATATTTACAATCTTTTCTCTGGATGTCGTAGATATTTTTGAGAATATAGTCGACAAGAGCCACTTCATACTTTCCGTCGTCGAATTAGATGGTGGGGGAGAGTTTCGTCCAAAAATCACTTGTTCTATTCAATTCATTGTAGAGAGGATCAGAAACATTGGACATAAAAGTCTTATAGAAATCATTGGGCATTGTTAATGTCTTCAGCACTTGACCCAAGAATCAAAATCAGAGTTGTATTTTAGCCAGCGAACAAGCAACTGTTTCTTGCCCCTACTAGTACGACTCTTTAATATCTTTTCAATTTGATGAATTTCACTAGTGTTTCTAACTTTTTGCTGTTCAAATTCATAAAAAACACCGAGAATGTAATAATATGTAGTGTCTCGCAGTCGATACGTCGTGGGCTCTGTGTCCAGGAATTTGGACACTTTAAAAAGTTAAGTGCTCCATAAATAATTCCCGTTTTCAAAAATATTGGTGGTTCTATTAATTCGAACAGTATCACCAACATTGAATTTCTTCTTCACATTTTTTTTTCTTTTTCACCATTGGAGTATTGCTTTAGAAAAGAATCAAATGTATTTTCACTACAATGAAATTCCCGAGGGCTTGAATTGGACAATAAACGATGAGGTCGATGGTTATATATCCGCAAAATTTCATCTAAATCATGAACAAAAGCAGGTGTGTTTTTTAGGGTTCAATATCTTGAAATTCATAGACGAAACGTTCTTATCAATTGTTCAGCCAATGCCGCCTTTATTGAAATTTGACTATGATAAAGTATTGTATTATATTTCAATAGAACGTTTTGCACATGAGGATTAACAAATTTGCTACCACGATCCGATTGAATTTTTCTATAGCAATCCTGTTCAAGAATACTTTCAATGACCCGAGCAACTTCAACACCTCTCTTTGAACGTAATGGAATTGCATAGGCATAGCAACTAAAGATACTGATTCCCACCAGAGTATATTTGTAGGTTGCATTGTGACGTTGTTGAACTGTGTCTAAAGTTGAAAGATCCGTTTGCATTATATGCAGAGGGAAAAGGCCTTAGTTTGTCGATATTGTTTGCCACGAAGCCTGTGATTCCGATGTAGCGTTTAACTCGGTTCATTTTGTATATACTCTTTTGCTTTTTTTAATGTGCTGCCAGAGACAACTTAGAAAGGGTTTTGGGAGAACTTAAACTTCCCGCTTCACCAATATTTTCATACACACCTTTCAGAACTTCATCCATTTTGAACGCAAACACATAGTGTAATGTCTACTCCCTTTTTGCACACTGGAGGGTGAATCAATTTGTCTTAGCTTTTGACTAGCAGCCACAGGTGTTATAAAATCATTGCTGCTGCTGCTGCTGCTAGTATTTTCAAATATTGAATCTTCTTCTTTTTTAAATGACCCACACGTCGCAATGCATCTTGAAGTAAAAGCAGTTTTTGTCATCGGCAATATTCTCATCATTAATGAATTGGCTTAGATTGTCTTCAAAATGTTTGACGGGCGAGAGGACAAGTTCAAATGGTGTCGATTTATAGGGTTTAGCCATTCTCTATAGAAAACTGTTTACAAGTCCTGCGATTAATGGCAGTAAAAGTGTAAAAAAGCTACCGCCCGCTTGAAGGAATCGTTTTATTTTAAACATTTTACCCTTGTTTTTACGAGCCAAGGCGCGTATAGTGGAACGATGTTGCTTTGTCGGTTGTCTAACACCTTTTGGCAGTTGAACATTGCCCTCAGTTGAATTTGTACATAGTTCAGATATTAGATTAATGAAATAACTGTTAACACCATGTTTGAGTATGGCCGTTCTGAGTTGAGGTTTTGAAGGACCTAAAAACGAAAAATAAATACCAATTCTTGTTTATTGTCTTCAGTGTTATGATGTCAACAAATAGCTTTTTCTACTTCTTACCGCAAGACATACTGTAATTTTTTTGTCAAAAATATCTGTGACTACACATAGATCCTCGGGCGTGCTCTGATTAAGATCCAGCAAAATGTAACCGTAGGGCTTATTAGTCGCCTGAGTGTACGATGACAGCAGAAATTTAGGGGCGCCGGGGTATATTTGTTTATTGAGAGTTATTAGTGAGCTAGAATCACGAACAACTCGATAGATAATATAAATGGTGCAATTCAATGCAAGGGTTCGCATACATTTGCTCTGATGAAACAGATTGTGTAGAACTAGGGTTATGGAAATCTGTTCATGGTGGGAGCGAACGGTGAACAGTTGTAGCATTTCCTGTGAGAACTGTTCAATGGATTCTGCCAAATCATCAATAATCAGCCACGAGTTCGGTTCAATACTATTGAAAACATCAAGTCCCCGTATGAATTGTATTGGTATGGTTGTGGCAATAGCTTTTATTTGATCGTAGGACTCCTGCCAAATACTATAGCAACTATCAATTTTTCTCGGTTTTTCCAAACAAATTTTCTGAAAATTTTGAATTACTTTAGTTAAATGTATGATTTTCCCTGACATCGATGGGCCACACAGAAACAATCTAAAGGGCCTTTTAAAATGATACATGCTGCTGCTGCTGTTGTTGGAAATAGTGAGACTACAAACAACTGTAAATCATATTCGTACAGTGAATAAGTAGTACTTTTTCCATAGATCTATCTAGTACGTCATTAACAAGAACAACAAAAACATTTTTTCATGGTCATTTATTCAACATGAAAGCTATATTTTTTCAACATGAACAACAACAACAACATAATAATGACACTTGTTCAACAATAACCTGACAAAAAACAACATTCAATGATCATTTATTCAACATGAAACGTATATTTTCTCAACATGAACAACAACAACGATAAAAATTACACTTTATATACAACATAAAAAAAACACTTATGTTCAAACATGAACAGCAAGAACAACAACAACACTTATTGTCTTAAAAAACACTTTTTGTCCAGCATCACTTTATGTACATTAGCAAACACACACACTATTTGTAAATCACTTGAAAACAAATTGTCAGAAAATGTTTTTGGAAAAACCAAAGAAAATTTATTATTGCTATAGTATTTGGCAAGAGTCCTACCATCAAATAAAAGCTATTGCCACAACCATACCAATACAATTCATACGGGGACTTGATGTTTTCAATAGTATTGAACTGAACTCGTGGCTGATTATTCATGATTTGACTGAATCCATTGAACAGTTCTCACAGGAAATGCTACAGCTGTTCACCGTTCGCTCCCACCATGAACAGATTTCCATAGCCCTAGTTCTACACAATCTGTTTCATCAGAGAAAATGTATGCGAATCCTTGCATTGAATTGCACCATCTATATTATCTATCGAGTTGTTCGTTATTCTAGCTCACTAATAACTCTCAATAAACAAATATACCCCAGCGCCCCTAAATTCTGCTGTCAGCGTACACTCAGGCGACTAATAAGCCCTACGGTTACATTTTGCTGGATCTCAATCAGAGCAGACTCGAGGATCTACGTATAGTCACCGTAATTTTTAACACTGAAATTACCGTAAATCTTCCATTGAGCAGTAGAAAGATCAATTTCTCGTCATCATAACACCTAAGATACTACATAAACGATGACATCTATATTTTGTCCTAAATACTTTAAAATCTTAGGTTAGGAAGGCCCTATTTAAACATGGTGTTGACAATGATTTCATTAATCTGATATCTGAACTTAGTTTAAATTTAACTGAGGGCAATGTTCAACTGCCAGAAGGTGTTAGATAACAGACAAAGCAACATCGTTCCACTGTACGTGCCTTGGCTTGTAAAAACAAGAGACAAATTTTTAAAAGAAAACGTCTCCTTCAAGCGGGCGGTAGCTATTTCACACTTGTACTGCCAATAATTGCAAGACTTGTAAACAGTTTTCTCTAGAGAATGGCTAAACCCTATAAATTGACACCATTTGAACTTGTCCTCTCGCCCGTCGAAAATTTTGAAGACAATCTAAGCAAATTCATTAATGATGAGAATATTGCCGATGACAAAAAACTGCTTTTACTTCAAGATGCATTGCAACGTGTGGACAAACATAGACCTTATCGTGAGAGACCCGCCACTGCAATCACAGATCCCTCCAAACAGGAAACATCTCCTCAAGATTCTGCAGTGCAACCAAAGGAGAAGGAATTGAATTCAATTGTATTGAAAATTGGAAACATATTACCACTGACCTATCGAGAACAGAGTAAAAGAGTCTTATCATATTTCAAGGTGAAAACTGCTGGTGAACATCAAGTTAAAGTCGACAGCACACGGAAGCGAATCATAATTCAGGGAAAAAGTTATAATCTAGTGGATTTAATTTGTGATATGGTGGCGAATCGTAAAGGACTTTTATCATTTGACAATAATCTATACACCTTTCTAAGTGTATCAAACTTTCCCAAAAGTCTTATTGGCAATAAGCAAATTCTAAACAAACTAAGAGAATATAGTCCTCCAACAACACCACCGCCATTTAAAAAAGAAAAAGAATCAATATTTGAAAATATTATCATCAGCAGCAGCAATGATCTTACAACACCTGTGGCTGCTAGTCAAAAGCGAAGAAGAATTAATTCACCCTCCAGTATTCAAAAGGGAAGTGGACATTGCACTACGTGTTTACGTTCAAAATGGATGAAGTTCTGAAAGGTGTCTATGAAAATATCGGTGAAGCGGGAAGTTTAAGTTCCCCCAAAACACTTTCTAAAGTTGTCTCTGACAGCACATTAAAAAAAAGCGAAAGAGTATCTAGAGAATGAACCGAGTTACACACTGCATCGGAATCACAGGCTTCGTGGCAAACAATATCGACAAACTAAAGCCTTTTTCCCTCTGCATATAATGCAAACAGATCTTTTAACTCTAGATGCGATTAAACGGCGTCACAATCTACCCTACAAATATATTCTGGTGGCAATCAGTGTCTTTTGTCGCTATGCCTATGCCATTCCATTACGGTCAAAGAGAGGTGTTGAAGTTGCTCGGGCCATTAAAAGTATTCTTGAACAGGATTGCTATAGATAAATTCAATCAGATCATGGTAGCGAATTCCCATGTGCAAAAGGTTCTATTGAAATATAATACAACACTTTATCATAGTCACAGCCCGATAAAGGCTGCATTGGCTGAACAATTAATAAGAACAATTCGTCTATTAATTTCAAGATATTGTACACTGAAAAATACATCTGCTTTTATTCATAATTTAGATAAAATCATGCGGATATACAACCATCGACCCCATCAATCATTGTCTAACTCAAGCCCTCGGGAAGTTCATTGCAGTGAAAATACATTTGATGCTCTTCTAAAGCAATACTCCAATGGTGAAAAAGAAAAAAAATGTGAAGAAGAAATTCAATGTTGGTGATACTGTTTGAATTAATAGAAACACCAATATTTTTGAAAAGCGGAATTATTTATGGAGCACCGAACTTTTTAAAGTGTCCAAAATCCTGGACACCGAACCCACGACATATCGACTGCAGAACACCAAAGATGATGAGATTCTCTGTTTTTTTTATTAATATGAACTGAAAAAAGTTAGAAACACTAGTGAAATTTATCAAATTGAAAATATATTAAAGAGTCGTACTCGTAGGGGCAAGAGACAGTTGCTTGTTCGCTGGCTAGGATACAACTCTGATTTTGATTCTTGGGTCGGTGCTGAAGACATTAAAAATGTTCAATGATTTCTATGTGACTTTCATGTCCAATGTTTTTGATCCTCTCTACAATGACTTGAATAGAACAAGTGATTTTTGGACGAAACTCTCCTCCACCATCAAATTCGACGACGGAAAGTATGAAGCTCTTGTCGACTGTATTCTCAAAAATACATACGACATCCTGACAAAAGATCGTAAATATGAAATAAAAATTAGACCCTATGATTGGCCACCACCATCATCCTCAAGTGATCAAGAACAAATTCAAAAAATTAATTGGATGGATTATCCTTATATTGAATTACCCTACGAGGAACTCACCTGTATGAATGATTTATGTCGTTCTATTAATAAAAGAATTTCCGCTCGTACAAAAGGAGCTTTTCATTTAAACTATTCAAAGGAGGAGGGCAAGATCTACATTACTTCACCTATTGCCAATGAAAAGGTTATTCTCAATGATAATCTAAAGGATATTCTTGGCTTTAAGCTCAATATAATCAACGGTAAAAGTGCCGGAAACACTAATTTCATTTTTGCTGACTACCCGCCTGCCTTCTCCACGGACACTTGTATATTTCTCTACGCCTCATTTGTGGAAACATCTCGGGTTGGTAATTCTAATGTTCCCCTCCTACGAGTTTTTGAACGAAAAACCAATCAAGAACATATTCACCACTACAATATAAGGCATCTTCAGTATATTCCCGTAAACACTTCCTATTTGGAACTCTGTCAGTTAACACTAAGAACTGAATTAGGTGATCCCATAGCAATTTCAAAAGGTTTGGCTGTGATTACATGCCATTTTCGTCCCCTCGTTCAACAGCAACAGCAAGATGTCTAATAGAAAAGTGGTATTCACTTGTCCTGATATTGACTGCTATGTTAATACTCTTGGCCCAAGACAACAGGGCAATGGAATGGACTATTACAAAGGGCGTACTACAATGTCTGGCTATTATTTGTTAGTCCTGGCGAATTTGTTAGTTCCCATGTGCAAAAGGTTCTATTGAAATATAATACAGCACTATATCATAGTCACAGTCCGATAAAGGCTGCATTGGCTGAACGATTAATAAGAACGATTCGTCTATTAATTTCAAGATATTGTACACTGAAAAATACATCTGCTTTTATTCATGATTTAGATAAAATCATGCGGATATACAACCATCAACCCCATCGATCATTGTCCAACTCAAGCCCTCGGGAAGTTCATTACAGTGAAAATACATTTGATGCTTTTCAAAAGCAATACTCCAATGGTGAAAAAGAAAAAAAATGTAAAGAAGAAATTCAATGTTGGTGATACTGTTCGAATTAATAGAACCACCAATATTTTTGAAAAGGGGAATTATTTATGGAGCACCGAACTTTTTAGAGTGTCCAAAATCCTGGACACCGAACCCACGACATATCGACTGCAGAACACCAAAGATGATGAGATTCTCGGTGGTTTTTATGAATTTGAACAGTAAAAAATAAGGAACACTAGTGCAATTTATTGAATTGAGAAGATATCAAAGAGTCGTACTCATAGAGGCAAAAGACAGTTGCTTGCTCGCTGGCTAAGATACATTTCTAATTTTGATTCTTGGGTCGGTACTGAAGACATTAAAAATACCCAATCATTTCTATGTGCCTTTCTTGTTCAAGGTTTCTGATCCTCTCTACAATGACTTGAATAGAACAAGTGATTTTTGGACGAAACTCTCCTCCACCATCAAATTCGACGACGGAAAGTATGAAGCTCTTGTCGACTGTATTCTCAAAAATACATACGACATCCAGAGAAAAGATCGTAAATATGAAATAAAAATTAGACCCTATGATTGGCCACCACCATCATCCTCAAGTGATCAAGAACAAATTCAAAAAATCAATTGGATGGATTATCCATATATTGAATTACCCTACGAGGAACTCACCTGTATGAATGATTTATGTCGTTCTATTAATAAAAGAATTTCCGCTCGTACAAAAGGAGCTTGTCATTTCAACTATTCAAAGGGGGAGGGTAAAATCTATATTAGTTGACCTATTGCCGACGAAAAGGTTATTCTCAATGATAATATAAAGGATATTCTTGGCTTTAAGCTCAATATAATCAACGGTAAAAGTGCCGGAAACACTAATTTCATTTTTGCTGACTACCCACCTGCCTTCTCCACGGACACTTGTATATTTCTCTACGCTTCATTTGTGGAAACATCTCGTGTTGGTAATTCAAATGTTCCCCTCCTACGAGTTCTTGAACGAAAAACCAATCAAGAACATATTCACCACTACAATATAAGGCATCTTCAGTATATTCCTGTAAACACTTCCTATTTGGAACTCTGTCAGTTAACACTAAGAACTGAATTAGGTGATGCCATAGCAATTTCAAAAGGTTTGGCTGTAATTACATGCCATTTTAGGCCCATCGTTCAACAACAGCACGATGTCTAGCAGAAAAGTTATAGTCATTTGCCCTGATACTGACTGTAATGTTAAAACTCTTGGTTCAAAACGACTAGGCCTTTGAATGACGTACTGCAAGAGGTGTACTAAGAAGTCTGGCTGCGGTTTTGGCAGCTGTTTTACTAAACTTTTTTGGTCTGTACTGCGTCTGGCCAGATAACATATTGTACCGTCTGCAACAGATTTTGCTTCCTCTACACTATACGATTTGGGCTCTGGCAAGGATTTTAAAAAAAGTGCTACGGAAAATCTTAGGTCCAGTGCGCGAACCCTTGGCGAGAGATTAAAACAAAATGGTAAAGGTTTAAAAAGGTCGAGAAACAAGGCATCACTCATCAGTCTCTACTCAGGTCGGAAACGAAAGACATCACCCCGGTCAAAGAAAAGAAGGAAAAAGTCGACACGTACTGTAAGAACTAGTAGAAGAAGAAGCCCCAGGAAGAGAATTGTTAGATCGAAACTAGATTTCTTTTCCTAAGATGTCCTACCTACCGCATAAGGATTCTGAACCTTCAATCACCTCCTCATTGAATCTATTCAATACTGAAAATGTTGATTTGAGTGTCAAGCATGGATACTATGAACAATTTTATCCTCAACAACCCCTCTCCGATAATATCCACTTTCAAATTTATTCCAATGAAGACTACTTTATGGACATGTGTTCGACATTTATAGATTTACAAATGAAAGTCCGGAAATCCAATAATACAATGCCAATTCGGGCCGATGGAATATCCTATGAAAATTGTATATTACATAATCTATTCTGTCAAATCAGTGTCTACATCAATGGCACGCTGATGAGCACAAGCAACAATCTCTCAAGTTATACAAGCTATATCCAATTCACGCTGATGAAACTCAGGTCATCCATGAACTTGAGAGGCACTTCCAATGGATATGAATATATTACTAATACTGATAGTACAGATGCACTTAAAAATGCTACAACTAGTGAATTACATCTAGTTGGAAAAATATTTCATGAAATATTTAATATACCCCAATGGCTACCACCCAATGTTAAAGTGGATATAAAACTGACGCTTGCACCATCCAATTTCATATTGAGAAAAGAACTTGCTGCCAATCCTGATGTAAGTCTCTCCCTCACCTCGGCAATACTTCATGTACGCAAACAACAGGTCATGAGTTCTGTTGCTTTGGCAGTTGAAAAACTGAGAGCCAGTGGAAGTAATATTAAACTACTTGTTCCTCATACAATCACCAATCAACGTCATATTGCCATGGTGTCACGCACCTTCACCGATTCATCCTTTATCAATGGCGAAATTCCGTCAAAACTCACTTTGGTATTTGTAAAAAGACCTAGTGCAATAGGATCGTGGACTGGATGCCCAAATAAATTCGAGATGTTTGGAATTTCATCTCTTGCGTGCAAAGTAACTATGTCTCCATTGGAAATCTATGCTTTGCTCAGTCATATAGAACATTGCACGAGCTGACCACGTAAGACCTATATAACGATTCACAACACTTTTAAAATTGTATAACCGAAGAACTAGTTTCTAAGCACCATGGTGTCCTTGTGTTGGATTTGTCTGATACGCAGGATATGATTATAGTACGTACGGGGAGTGTGCGTTTAGAGTGTATATTTGCTGACCCATTGGCTGAGAGTATTGCACTAATCCTGTTTTTTCATTCTCACTGACAAAAACCATTAAAAAAACAGACATAAATTGCAGTTGACATCCATGAAAAACAACAAATAAATTGACTGACACTCATAACCATCCAAGAAACATCCATAAAAGTGAGAAAAATCCTGTTTTTCAAGTGAGAAAAATTCAGTTTTTTCATTCTCAGTGAGAAAAACCATAAATTATGTACTGTCAACGTTAAACTAAATTGTAGATGGCAGCAGGAGCAAATCGTGGGAGTCGGACCTCCCTCTCTACTTTTTTGTTCTAAAACTACTGATTTTTACCTAAATCTAGTGATTTTTCACGATATAGCGAGTAGATTTATGATCCAATTGAATAAAAGATACAACAAGCTAACTATTAAAAAAAAATAGTGATTCACTACAGTTCCCAATATGTTCCAGATTAGCCTTTATGCAAATATACCGCCTTTGAAAGCACGTAGATGTGAGAAACAGCTTTCTAATGAGCCATTAAGCATCTCTATATTATGTTCTTGTAAATAGCTAGCCCTGGAAAAAAAAGGAAAAAAAAGGGAAACAGATCAACGGTACCCATGCAAAAAAGTCATTCTCCTTAATGACCATGGTGGAGGGCTTTAATCACCCTACCCTAGGTTTTCAACAATGCTTGTTCCAACGGTACACTTTTTATTTTGATTTGACACCATTTTCATGGAGTTTCAGGCTCTTTTTCGAAATCACCATAAATTTCTTTTTGCAATAAACTTTTACTTCTATGACGAACCAAAATAATAGTTACCACCTAAATTTTAAGGAGTTCATAGTGAATTCTTCCAACGGACTAATGAGACTTACAAAGGGGGCTGGGAGGGGGAGTATACTGTGAGGGTCCCTTGTAAATCTCCAATTAAGGGTTTTGGACCATAATTATTACAATGGTACCCTTTTATATTTCGAAGCTTTTCAACTTAAGAAGTGGCACAAAAGGTGCCATTTTTTTGTGCTATTTAGTACTTACGGATGGTAAAACTGATCAAAATCACGTAGATATGAGCAATAGCTTTCAAATCAACCATTAAAAATCTCTCTAAGAAGTTCTGGCAGCCCACTAGCCCCTAGATTTTCCACTTAAGACATGGCATCAATAGTGCCATTTATAATGCCATTTGGCATTTGCAGGTGGTGGAATTCATAAATAAAACGTAGATATGAGAAATAGCTTTAATGTGAGCTATTAAACATCTGTAAACGATGTTTTTGTAACCCATTGGCCCCCCCCCCCCCCTGAGAAATGGCACAAAATGTGCCATCCTTGTGCCATTGGGCACTTGCAGATGGTGGAATTTATAAAACGCACGTAGATGTGAGAAACATCGTTCTAATGAGCCATTAAGCCTCTCTCTATAATGTTCTGGTGAACCGTTAGCCCTGGAAAAAAAGAAAAAAAGGGAGACAGATCAGTGCTACCCATGCAAAAAAGTCATTTTCCTTGGTGTTCAAGGTGGGGGACTGTAATTATCCTAAAAAAGGTTTTTGAGCATGCTGATTCTAATGGTACATTTTTTATTTCGATTTGACACCATTTTGAAGGGGTTTCAGGCTCCTTTTTCGAAATCACCATAAATTTCTTTTCGCAATAAACTTTTACTTCTAAGATTAACCGAAACAATAGTTACCATTCCTGATTCAGTGTCAAATGGCAATTTTTCTCACTAGACAGTTTTTTTGAAAACACGTTTCTCAACTTCTGATTACTATGGGCTATGGTTCGCTCTTTACTAGGTTGCAGCTGCTGCTGCAACCAAGATTTACTATAATGAGTGTCCCTGTGTTTATGTAAGTTTACCAGTGATCCGTTTTGTACAAACATTCTATATTCTTAACTATAGCATCCTTGACGATGACGAGAAACTTTTTTTCTAAAAATTTCAAACAGCTTAAAGCCTATGGCTTTTTCATATTTACAATAGCAAGAGATAAACCTCGGAGAATCATGCAGCTAACTAAGTATAAAATATGCCATGGTTTGTTCTTTACTAGATTTCAGCTATCTCTACGGCCATGATACCAATGATACTGATTTCTATATTTATATTGAAATATACCGAATATACATGCACTATACAATCTCAACTATAGTTTCAAAACGTGTTTGACCACTTTGTTTGGAAAGGTACCAATGAGAAAGACGGTGTTCAATGATTATTTACTCCTCTCTCTCTCTATTCCAATCAATTTGTTGCTGGTACCTCAGTTTTATTATGGCACTGAGAGTGTCAAAACATGAAAAAATTTTCAATATATTTCTACCTTTTATGAATACACTGGGCAGCTGGTCATCATGTGAGAATTGTACAATGATTGATGAGTATGATAACAACATCCGTTATCAAGTATGTTGGATAAAGTTGACAAAATCTAAGTATCAGAGTGAATAAATTCTATATCAGCATCCTTTTCTCAGATACATAGGATAAAATATCGGATAAAATTGACAAAATCTAAGTATCAGATTGATTAAATTCTATGTCAACATCCATTTCTCAGGTACATGGGATAACATTGACAGAGTCTAGGCATCAGAATGAATAAATTCTTTATCAACATCCGTTGTTGGATATGTCATTATGTCATTATGAAAAAATTGTAAGTAAGTAAGTAAGTAACAAACTCTTTCTTGAATTCTCCTTCTGGATACACAATAAGGAAATTTAATTCAGGAAATTAGGAAAAAATATTGAACAAATTCTTTATTAACATTCATTATCGATTGAAGTCATTTCCTAGAGAGACAATTGAGAAATTTTACAAAACCTAAGTATAAGAGTGATTAAGTTTTATATCAAGATCAATTTCTCAGATACATAGGAAACAGTTGACAACATCTAAGTGCTGGAGTAAATAATTTCTTTCTATCAGTATCTTTTGTCAGATACAACGAATAAAATTGACAGAATCTAAATTTCAGAATGAGTAAATGCTTTAAAAACATCCTTTATTGGATATATCGGATAAAATTGACAAGATCTAAGTATCAGAGTGACCAAATTCACAGTGTCACATGGCAATTTTTTTCACTAGACAGTTTTTTTGAAAACACATTTTTCAACTTCTGATTACTATGGGCTATGGTTCGCTCTTTACTAGGTTGCAGCTGCTGCTGCAACCAAGATTTACTATAATGAGTGTCCCTGTGTTTATGTAAGTTTACCAGTGATCCGTTTCGTACAAACATTCTATATTCTTAACTATAGCATCCTCGACGATGACGAGAAACTTTTTTTCTAAAAATTTCAAACAGCTAAAAGCCTATGGCTTTTTCTTATTTACAATAGCAAGAAATAAACCTCGGAGAATCATGCAGCTAACTAAGTATAAAATATGCCATGGTTTGCTCTTTACTAGATTTCAGCTATCTCTACGGCCATGATACCAATGATACTGATTTCTATATTTATATTGAAATATACCGAATATACATGCACTATACAATCTCAACTATAGTTTCAAAACGTGTTTGACCACTTTGTTTGGAAAGGTACCAAGGAGAAAGATGGAGTTAAAGGATGATTTACTCCTCTCCCTCTCTCTCTCGCTCAATTTGTTGTTGTTGGTACCTCAGTTTCATTGTGGCAGTGAGAGTGTCAGCACATGAAAAAATGTTCTATTCATGTCCACTATGCATTTACACACTGGGCAGCTGGTCATTATGTGAGAATTGTACAATGATTGATGAGTATGATAACAACATCCGTTATCAAGTATGTTGGATAAAATTGACAAAATCTAAGTATCAGAGTGACTAAATTCTATATCAGCATCCTTTTCTTGGATACATAGGATAAAATATCGGATAAAATTGACAAAATCTAAGTATCAGATTGATTAAATTCTATGTCAACATCCAATTCTCAGTTATATGGGATAACATTGACAAAATCTAGGTATCAGAATGAATAAATTCTTTATCAACATCCGTTGTTGGATATGTCATTATGTCATTATTTTGAGTGCATTAAGTTACGTGCGCGCACGTAACCTCGTCTAAATTAACCTTAAAAAATGAAATAAAGCTATGTCGACTTTGCATATTTTGTTCAACATATCCGACAAAGGATGCTGAAAAAGCATTTATTCACTCTGATATTTAGATTTTGTTAATTATAATTGCTGTAACTGATAAAAGATGTTGATAAAAATCAATCTGATACTTAGATTTTGTCAATTTTATCCGATATTTTATCCTATGTAACCGAGAAAAGGATGCTGATATAGAATTTGGTCACTCTGATACTTAGATCTTGTCAATTTTATCCGATATATCCGATAAAGGATGTTGTTAAAGCATTTATTCATTCTGAAATTTAGATTCTGTCAATTTTATCCGATGTATCTGACAAAAGATGTTGATAAATAAAATTTATTCACTCTAACCCTTAGATTTTGTCAAATTTTTCCTATGTATCCGAGAAATTGATCTTGATATAGAATTTAATCACTCTTATACTTAGATTTTGTGAAATTGATGTATTGTCTGTCTAGGAAGCGACTTCAATCGAAAATGAATGTTAATAAAGAATTTTTTCAATTTTTTTTTTCATAATTTCCTGAATTAAATTTCTGTATTGTGTATCAAAGAGGTGAATTCAAGAAAGAGTTTGTTACTTACTTACAATTTTTTCATAATGACATAATGCCAAATCCAACAACGGATGTTGATAAAGTATTTATTCATTTTGATACCTAGATTTTGTCAATGTTATCCCATGTACATGAGAAATGGATGTTGACATAGAATTTAATCAATCTGATACTTAGATTTTGTCAATTTTATCCAACAAATCCGATAACGGATGTTGTTATCATACTCATCAATCATTGTACAATTCTCACATGATGACCAGCTGCCCAGTGTGTACATGCATAGCGGACATGTATGGAACATTTTTTCATGTGTTGACACTCTCACTGCCACAATGAAACTGAGCTACTAACAACAACAAATTGAGTGGGATAGAGAGAGAGAGGAGTAAATCATCCTTTAACTTCATGAGAAAAAAGTCCTAAATTTCTAAACTAGTGTTTTCTGCATGCACTATACAATCTCAACTATAGTTTCAAAACGTGTTTGACCACTTTGTTTGGAAAGGTACCAAGGGAACATAAGGCAAGCAAATAGCATCTAGTTTCAAAACGTGTTTAATCACTTTATAGGTTTTGCATGCTTTTTACAATGTGCATGTCAAACTGTGTGAGGGAGCACTGACTCTCTTTGAAAAGGTGTAGAGATCCAGCAGAATAGCTTGGTAATTCCTATACGTCCGTTAGAAATGGTACCTACTACTCTACTTAGATAGCTCTTTTGAAAGTACAAAAAAAAAACTTTAGCGTAAAGAGCGAGGTATTGACTATGGGATGAACCCCCTCATATACGTAATAATTTCTGTTCGTTTGAAGTTTTAATGTTGCTCCTTACTTTCAGTTGAAAATTTTTTTTTAATTTTATTTCTTATGGGTTTTTTTAAATAATCCTGGGAAATCTGGTGTCCCCTTCATAGAAATTTCCCTTCCCCTAAGGAAACATCCTCCATTGAAAAACCATCTCCCGTAACCCCATCCTCCGACACCCCCCTCCCCCCAACCAGAAAAAAATCCCTCCTGAAATCGTCTGTATACTTCCCATTAACCAATACTATATGTTAAACAATAGGTAAAGTTGATAACTTGCAGCCCTTCCCCAAGGAACTGTGGGGCATTCATTTATCATCAAAGACATATTTATTAGATTTTCGACTATGCTGAACAAAATAGAGACCCCGAAATTTTGATTAAGTTACTTTGGGAGAAAAATGAGCGTGGGAGGGGGCCAAGTTGCCCTCCATTTTTTTGTCACTTAAAAAGGGCACTAGAGCTTTTAATTTCCGTTTGAATGAGCCCTCTCACGATATTCTAGGACTACTGGATCGATACGACCACCCTTGGGAAAAAGAGCAAACAAACAAATAAACACACATCCGTGATCTTTCCTCTGGCAAAACAAAATACAAAATTCCAAATTTTTGCAGATAGGGAGCTTGAAACTTCTATAGTAGGGTTATCTGATACGCTGTATCTGATGGTGTGTTTTTCATTAAAGTTCTATGACTTTTAAGGGTTGTTTCACCCTTTTTCCGAAAATAAGGCAAATTTTCTCAGGCGCGTAACTTTTGATGGGTAAAATTAAACTTCATAGAACTTATATGTTTGAAATCAACATAAAAATCTTATTCTTTTGATGTATCAATTGGCATCAAAACTCCGTATTTAGAGTTTCTGTTACTGTTGAGCCGGATCGCTCCTTACTTACTCTTTTTGTAAAAAGTGTTACTAGTTGCTGCATTTCTTTTGGTCGCTTAAAAAGGGTACTAGAACTTTTAATTTTTGTACGAATGAGTCTCTCGTGACATTCTAAGACCACTGGGTCGAATACGATCATTCCTGGGAAAAAAATCACGCATCCGTGATCTTTCTTCTGGCAAAAAATATAAAATTCCACGTTTTTGCTGATAGGAGCTTGAAACCTCTACTGTAAGGTTCTCTGATACACTGAATCTGATTATGTAATTTTCAATAAGATTCTATGACTTTTAGTGGGTGTTTCCCCCTTTTTTCGAAAATAAGGCAAATTTTCCCAGGCTCGTAACTTTTGATATGTAAGACCAAACTTGAAGAGACCTATATATTTAATATTAGCATAAAATTACAATTCTTTTGATTAAAAAATTGCTATCAAAATTCCGTTTTCCCACAGTTTCGGTTATTATTCAGCAGGGTCGCCTCTTACTTGCAGTTCGTTACCACGAAATGTTGGATTATGTATAATTTATGTTTCACAAGTCCCTGATGGTAGAATTGAAAGCATACCCACTTGTCATGCGGAGAGCAAGTGTTCGATTCCCTGTCGGGGAGAACGTTTAATGTATTGAATTTAAAGCAAATCTTCTAAATTTAAAAGAGCTAAAGGGTTCAGTTCCTTTGGGCTTGAGTTCGCTCTTTACTATAAAAAAAATGCATGCCTTTTTTTAAAAGGGCATATAAAAAATATCATAGACAGTGCTGCTCTATCATATCATTGATATTTTAAACGAGCTAATTTAATTGGAAATTAAAAGATATAGTGCCCGTGTTAAGAGTCAAAAGTGATTAGAGGGCTATCAGCTTTCTAATCCTGTGTCCCTGAAAAAGACCATGTCAATGTGAAACGAACAGAAATTAATTAAAAGAAACTTTTTCAAAAAATTGTTTTTCATGGAAAAGTAAAGAACTCCATTAAACCAAAAATGACCCTTAGTATATTAAGCCCACGAACAGAAATTACAATAGGAACGTTTTTTAGCACAGAGATATTACGTCTTTCGGCAAAGATTATTATTTTTTCAAATCATCTTTGTCCCGATATCTTACATCATGTTGGTTTTAGCAATATGAGTGAAAGATGCCATCTTTATACCATATATAACAATGATAAGGTAACTTTGATGATATATTCATCATTGTTCTCAGACCGCTGATCAGAGCAGAATGATGAAAGACATTTGCATAAAAACGACAAAAGATGTAAGATCTTAGTTCAAAGATTTCACTTTTAAGCGTTTTCTGACAAAAGATGTAAGATCTTGGCACATTGATGAGTGAAAAAACAGCCCAATAAATAGCTTAGTCAAACTCAAAACGAGCAAAAATTAACATAACTAGGGCCAACAAACCCTATGCCTTCTCAAAACCAAAACATGATTTGCACTTTACTGAAAAAATACAAATGAATGTGCATTGTCAGTTTAATATACATATGCTCCTATTTATTCTTTAAAATCTTAATAGTTTTTGACTTATTTAAGTTATAAAGTGAAAACATTAAAAAAAATTTCATCAAAGTGCAAATTATGTTCTGGCCTTGAGAAGGCATAGAGGCTGTGAGCCCTAATCATGTTAATTTCTACTATTTTTGAGCTCGACTATGTTATTTATGGCTATTTCAGTTCGTTTCGGGTTTCATTTATTTATTGATGCTGATTTGAGGTAAATTTACACTTGGTAGATTATTTGATTATATTTTTGCTCATTTTTGGTTTAACGGAGTTCTTTGCATTTCCTTGAAAATCTTGTTTTCGTGGAAAAAGTTTTTACATTAATTTCTGTTCGCTTAATATTGACAATCAATCAATTTAATCAATTTTTAATCAATCAATTTTTAATCAATCAAGTTTTTTACATCAATCAAAACAAAAGCCATGCACCCAGGGTGAGTTTTGTCAGTTTGAATTTTTTTAAGGAAAGAGCGAATATGGTCGCAATGTTGTTTTTTTTGGTTTTTTTTATGACCCAGGCTCTTGGGTAAATATATACCAAATCATATTATTGACTTACCCATAAAGTGAATATACCACTCGATGCCTTTTTTTATGCTGATTATGAATATAGTAATCATTTCAATCGGAAATGAATTTCAGCTCCCCCCCTATATATGCCAATTCAGGGTATATATTTCTATATTAGGGGGGTGGAGGCAAATTTTGTTTCTGATGTAAATGGGAGGTAAGTTTAAACTTTACCCCCACCCCCCCCCCTAATATACAAATATATACCCTGAATTGGCATATATGGGGGGGGGGCTGAAATTCATTTCCGATAGAAATGATTATTATATTCGTAATCAGCATAAAAAAAGGCATCGAGTGGTATATTCACTTTATGCGTAAGTCAATAATATGATTTGGTAGAAATTTACCGGCTCTTCTTATAGAAAGAATCGTCTTAGAAACTTCGAAAGAAGCTCAGTCGATTGAAAATTGAAATTTCTAGTGCTCCTCTTAAGAATCAAAAATTTTAACTGGCCGATCTGAAAGACGGTTACAAACCATCTTTTGATCAATAATAAAAGTCGTAAAAAAAAAACTAGTTTATGACATTTCGAGATGGACATATTATAGACAAAAGATGGGCATAATTTGGCAAAAAATTACACAATTTTAAAGGCTCATGGGACATATTCATGGACCAAAAAGTTGGCAACCCTGTTTGTCAGTACTTATCAGGAAACCAAGTAGATACTGCAGTAATGACTAAGGAATTTTAAATAAAACCTCGGTACTGTGGAAACACTTGAGTACTTAAAAAAAACACTTATTACTTAAGTAGAATTTTTTAGAAATACCTGATACTTATTGTTAACTGAAAATCTCCTGGAGTACTTGGAACTTGTAGCTAAGGTTAATCTACTTATATTTTTAACACTGAAGACAGAGAACATGCGAATTTTAAACACGTTTATTTGTAACCCGCTCACTAATAGAATCACCCCAAAGGGTTATTTATTCATTGATTGTATAATGAGCATGTTGACTATATGCTTTATCGGTTGATAATGCCATTAAGGCTTGTAAGCAGGGTTGCCACCGGGATTAATCCCGGTTTTCCGGGATTTTCTTGCAGTCCGGGATTTTGTTTGTGTCAGGGATTTTCGGGTTTTTTTGTAAGAGAACCGGGATTTTTTGCTAAAAACCGGGACTATTGCTAAAACCAGGATTTCTTCATTAAAAAGAGATTTTCAACGATTTTGGCTGATAGTCTACTATTTTTTTCTGTACGGTATCACAAATATTCTCTGTTTTTCTCTTTTGTCTCTGCATATGTGCTAGTACGCTGGGGCAACGATTTTTTCGTTCGGGATTTGACTTTTGAAAATTTGACTCCAATGTAACGACAAGCAGCGAATTCAAATCTAAACAGCGAGGATTTTCTTTTCTTGTCATTGTAGTTCATTTTGCCCCGTGTAATCGGGCAAAGTTAATCTAAAAAAAGGTAATTAAAAAGCGTACGGCATTATACTTATTCTGTTCAAAAGTATACTTATTTCAAAAGAATGCTTTTGTAAGACGAATGATAGTTCCGCTGTCCGCTTCTTGATTGGCGAGACTTTTGCTAAACAGAAAAGCAAGTATGGTAAAAGGGAAAGGGACATGTGAAGACGTGACAAAAGGCAACTTTTACCGCTTGCCAAGCAATATTGAATATTAGCGCATCCAGACTATCCATTTTTTAGAAAAATGGGACGGAAATTTTGGAATGTAGACCGGTCTCCCGTCCCATTTTTACGTATTCTGGACAGGAAGAATCAGAGGGTCAGAAAATGGAAAAATGGGACGGAAGTGGTAGTGTGGACAGCTTTTGTTTGGAAAAAATGCCAGAAGAAGGGGACGATTAGACACGATAAATGATAAATAAAAATAGTTGTCTAAAATGCCGATAAATCTGTACAGATATCTTCTGAAAAAACCACCAAGTTTTTGAAAAAAAAGCCTAGTCTGGACGACTATTCCTTTTTCCAGATTTCCGTCCCATTTTCCAGAAATTGGATAGTCTGGACGCGCTATATGGCTGTGAAGCGTGACGTCAATTCTTGGGCGGGAAATTCATATAATGTTGAAACGTGGATGCGTCGACACGTTTTCTTGGAACTTTGTTGAATTGCTTTGGCCTGAAATATTTGTCGTAGATTCTACTAGTCCACCAGAACGTTTTCAGAGAAATAATACTAGGAATATTGACAATCAGTTGTTAGTGACAACTAGAAACCACGTTTCAACGTACTTCGAATTACGTATTTTGATTTTTACGTCATCACTGTGCAGCCCTATGTTGTATTTTCTAAAAACCGTGTTCCGGGATTTTCCGGGATTTTCTTAGAAGAAGTAGAAAGCTATCTATAACTCCCGTACGACACCACTGCTGCCATCTACAATTTAGTCTAGGGCCAACAGGTTATAATTTATTCAAGGATTATCGATCGAGTCTAATGGGGATCAAGGTCAATTGATTGGTTGAATTGATTTGTTGTTGTTTGTCGAGGTGTAATGACACTGGGGGTGAAGTTTGCACATGCGCATTGACGGTGGGGAAGAGATGTATTGATCTAGGGCAAGAGGGGGGAAATGAATTTCCGAGAAATTGATTGCGTAACCGAGGGGGAAGTGGATTTCCGAGAACCTGATTTCGTAATCGAAGGGGAGAGGATTTCCGAGAAATTGATTTGCATAAATGAAGGGGAAGTGAATTTCTGAGAAATTGATTTGCATAATCGAGGAAAATTATTGATCTACGAAAGGAGAATTAGAAATGACATCACTTGTTTCCTAGGAAATATGCGGGAGTCTAAAGAGAGGGACAAATCCTCTTTTAAATACGGCTTCTCAGATCTTACGTGAAAGAGATAAATTAATATTCTATTTTTAAATATGGCTTCTTTGATCATTAGTGTCATGAATTAGAAATGACATCACTTGTTATCTTGGAATTATGTGGGAGTCTAAAGAGATAGAAAAATCATTTTTTAAATACGGCTTCTCTGATCTTTAGGTCACAGAGATGAATTAATATTCTATCGAAACCATAATAATGTAGTTAGGAACATCTATGAGATGAAGAGATTAACGCGGGAAATGATTTCCTAGGAATTTCAAATGTGACAACGCAGGGATGAAAAAACAAAAGGAACACGCAGAAATTACGTTTAGGGATTATTTGGGCGAAACCGTTTTGAGACATTTTAGAAGATGATTTAAGTGAAACCGTTTGAGGCATTTTAGAAGATGATTTTAGAAGATGATTTAGAAGATGATATGAGGGTGAAACTCTGTGGTCGATATAATACACAAGTTCCGTTTGAACAATGTTGTGAGGTCCCCTACCCCAACCCCAAAGGGCCCCCTACCCAACCCCAAAGGGTTCCAACCCCCCCCCCCAACCCAAATGGGCCCCCCGGGCCCCCAAATGCCCCCCCCGAGCCCCCAAAAGCCCCTGGTTCCCCAAATGCCCCCGAGCCCCCAAATGCTCCCCGGACCCCCAAATAACCCCCAGACCCCCAAATGCCCCTAGGCCCCTGAAGGCCCCCCAACCCCCAAAAGAACCCCCGGCACCCCAGGGCCCTAAACGGCCCCCATCTTTTTTGCCCCTCTTTTTTTTAAATACTGTTTTATTTGCGCATTTGAGACACAGAAGGGCCCCATCCCCCAACTTTTGGCTCCCCATCCCACCATTAGTGTTTTGTTGTGGTTTACCTTGTCACACTTAAATTCTCTTGATTTTTCAAAGTTCATTTTGAATTTTTTCTTTGAAATGCAAGAGTTGGAATATTTTAGTAGTGTCTTGTCGTGGTTTACCTTGTCAAAATTACATTCTCTTGATTTATCAAAGTTTATTTTTAATTTCTTTCGTTGAAATGCAAGAGTTGGAATATTTCAGCAGTGTTTTTTCCTGGTTTACCTTGTCACAGTTATATTCTCTTGATTTTTAAAAGTTCATTTTGGATTTCTTTCATTGAAATGCAAGAGTTGGAATATTTCAGTAGTGTTTTATTGTGGTTTACCTTGTCACAATTACATTCTCTTGATTTTTCGAAGTTCATTTTGGATTTCTTTCGATGAAATGCAAGAGTTTGAATATTTCAGTAGTGTTTGTCGTGGTTTACCGTGTCACACTTACATTCTCTTGATTTTTCAAAGTTCATTTTGGATTTCTTTCGATGAAATGCAAGAGTTGGAATCTTTCAGTAGTGTTTTTTTATGGTTTACCTTGTCGCAGTTACATTCTCTTGATTTTTCAAAGTTCAGTTTTGAATCTCTGTCGTTTAAATGCAAGAGTTGGAATATTTCAATAGTGTTTTGTCGTGTTTTACCTTGTCACAATTACATTTTCTTGAATTTTCAAAGTTCATTTTGGATTTCTTTCGTTGAAATGCAAGAGTTGGAATATTTCAGTAGTGTTTTGTTGTGGTTTACCTTGTCACACTTACATTCTCTTGATTTTTCAAAGTTAATTTTGAATTTCTTTCGTTGTAATGCAAGAGTTGGAATATTTCAGTAGTGTTTTGTCATGGTTTACCTTGTCAAACTTACATTCTCTTGATTTTTCAAAGTTAATTTTTTATTGTTTTAGTAGAAATGCAAGAGTTGGAATATTTCAGTAGTGTTTTGTCGTGGTTTACCTTGTCACACTTACATTCTCTTGATTTTTCAAAGTTCATTTTGAATTTCTTTCGTTGTAATGCAAGAGTTGGAATATTTCAGTAGTGTTATGTAGTGGTTTACCTTGTCACACTTACATTCTCTTGATTTTTTAAAGTTCATTTTAAATTTCTATCTTTGAAATGCAAGAGTTGGAATATATCAGTAGTGTTTTGTCGTGGTTTACCTTGTCACAGTTACATTCTCTTTATTTTTCAAAGTTCATTTTGGATTTCTTTCGTTGAAATGAAAGAGTTGGAATATTTCAGTAGTGTTTTGTCATGGTTTACCTTCTCAAAGTTACATTCTCTTGATTTTTCAAAGTTCATTTTGAATTTTTTGTTGTTGTAATGCAGGAGTTGGAATATTTCAGTAGTGTTTTGTCGTGGTTTACCTTGTCATAATTACATTCTCTTGATTTTTAAAGTTCATTTTGGATTTCTTTCATTGAAATGCAAGAGTAGGAATATTTCAGAAGTGTTTTATCGTGGTTTACCTTGTTACAGTTACATTCTATTGATTTTTCAAAGATTATTGTTGATTTCTTTCGTTTAAATGCAAGAGTTGGAATATTTCATTAGTGTTTCGTCGTGGTTTACCTTGTCGGAATTACATTCTCTTGATTTTTCAAATTTAACTTTGAATTTCATTCATTGAAATGCAAAAGTTGGAATATTTCAGTAGTGTTTTCTCGTGGTTTACCTTGTTAAACTAACATTCTCTTGATTTTTCAAAGGTCATTTTGGATTTCTTTCGTTGAAATGCAAGAGTTGGAATATTTCAGTAGTGTTTTGTCGTGGTTTACCGTGTCACAGTTACATTCTCTTGATGTTTCAAAACTCATTTTGGATTTCTTTTGTTGAAATGCAAGAGTTGGAATATTTCAGTAGTGTTTTTTTCTTGGTTTACATTGTCACAGTTACATTCTCTTGATTTTTCAAAGTTCATTTTGAATTTCTTTCGTTGAATTGCAAGAATTGGAATATTTCAGTAGTGTTTTGTCGTGGTTTACCTTGTCATACTTACATTCTCTTGATTTTTCAAAGTTCATTTTTGATTTATTTCGTCGAAATGCAAGAGTTGGAATATTTCAGTAGTGTTTTGTCGTGGTTTACCGTGTCACAGTTACATTCTCTTGATGTTTCGAAACTCATTTTGGATTTCTTTTGTTGAAATGCAAGGGTTGGAATATTTCAGTAGTGTTTTGTCATGGTTTACCTTGTCACAGTTACATTCTCTTGATTTTTCAAAGTTCATTTTGAATTTCTTTCATTGAAATGCAAGAGTTGGAATATTTCAGTAGTGTTTTGTCGTGGTTTACCTTGTCATAATTACATTCTCTTGCTTTTTCAAAGTTCATTTTGGATTTCTTTCGCTGAAATGCAAGAGTTGTAATATTTCAGTAGTGTTTTGTTCTGGTTTACCATGTCACAGTTACATTCTCTTGATTTTTAAAAGTTGATTTTTGAATTTCTTTCCTTGAAATGCAAGAGTTGGACTATTTCACTAGTGTTTTGTCGTTGTTTACATTGTCACAGTTACATTCTCGTGATTTTTCAAAGTTCATTTTGGATTTCTTTCGTTGAAATGCAAGAGTTGGAATATTTCAGTAGTGTTTTGCCGTGGTTTACCTTGTCACAGTTACATTCTCTTGATTTTTTCAAATTTCATTTTGAATTTCTTTTGTTGAAATGCAAGAGCTGGAATATTTCGGTAGTGTTTTGTCATGGTTTACCTTGTCACAGTTACATTCTCTTGATTTTTTCAAAGTTCATTTTGAATTTCTTTCGTTGAAATGCAATAGTTGGGATATTTCAGTAGTGTTATGTCCTGGTTTACATTGTCAAACTTACATTCTCTTGATTTTTCAAAGTTCATTTTGGATTTCTTTCGTTGAAATGCAAGAGTTGGAATATTTCAGTAAGTGTTTAGTTGTGCTTTACCTTGTCACAGTTACATTCTCTTGATTTTTCAAAGTTCATTTTTGGATTTCTTTCGTTGAAATGCAAGAGTTGGAATATTTCAGAAGTGTTTTGTCGTGGTTTACCCTGTCACAGTTACATTCTCCTGATTTTTCAAAGTTCATTTTGGAATTTCTTTCGTTGAAATGCAAGAGTTGGAATATTTCAGTAGTGTTTTGTCCTGGTTTACCTTGTCACAGTTACATTCTCCTGATTTTTCAAAGTTCATTTTGGATTTCTTTCGTTGAAATGCAAGAGTTGGAATATTTCAGTAGTGTTTTGTTGTGCTTTACCTTGTCACAGCTACATTCTCTTGATTTTTCAAAAATCATTTTGGATTTCTTTCGTTGAAATGCAAGAGTTGGAATATTTCAGTAGTGTTTTGTCGTGGTTTACCTTGTCACACTGTCATTCTCTTGATTTTTCAAAGTTCATTTTGAATTTCTTTCATTGAAATGCAAGAGTTGGATTATTTCAGTAGTGTTTTGTTGTGGTTTACCTTATCACAGTTACATTCTCTAGATTTTTCAAAGTTCAATTTTGGAATTTCATTCGTTGAAATGCAAGAATTGGAATATTTCAGTAGTGTTTTGTCGTGGTTTACCTTGTCACACTTTCATGCTCCTGATTTTTCAAAGTTCATTTGGGATTTTTTTCGTTGAAATGCAAGAGTTGGAATATTTCAGTAGTGTTTTGTCGTGGTTTACCTTGTCACACTTACATTCTCTTGATTTTTCAATGTTCATTTTGAATTTCTTTCTTTGAAATGCAAGAGTTGGAATATTTCAGTAGTGTTTTATTGTGGTTGACCTTGTCACAATTACATTCTCTTGATTTTTCGAAGTTCATTTTGGATTTCTTTCGATGAAATGCAAGAGTTTGAATATTTCAGTAGGGTTTGTCGTGGTTTACCTTACCACAATTACATTCTCTTGATTTTTCAAAGTTCATTTTGGATTTCTTTCGATGAAATGCAAGAGTTGGAATATTTCAGTAGTGTTTTGTTCTGGTTTACCTTGTCAAACTTACAGTCTCTTGATTTTTCAAAGTTCATTTTGGATTTCTTTCGTTTAAATGCAAGAGTTGGAATATTTCATTAGTGTTTTGTCATGGTTTACCTTGTCACAATTACATTCTCTTGAATTTTCAAAGGTCATTTTGGATTTCTTTAGTTGTAATGCAATAGTTGGAATACTTCAGTAGTGTTTTGTCTTGGTTTACCTTGTCACACTTACATTCACTTGATTTTTCAAAGTTCATTTTGTATTTTTTTCGTTGAAATGCAAGAGTAGGAATATTTCAGTAGTGTTTTGTCGTGGTTTACCTTGTCAAACTTATATTCTCTTGATTTTTCAAAGTTTATTTTGAATTTCTTATCATGGTTTACCATGTCACAGTTACATTCTCTTGCTTTTTCAAAGTTCATTTTGGATTTCTTTTGCTGAAATGCAACACTTGTAATATTTCAGTAGTGTTTTGTTATGGTTTACCATGTCACAGTTACATTCTCTTGATTTGTAAAAGTTCATTTTTGAATTTCTTTCATTGAAATGCAAGAGTTGGAATATTTCAGTAGTGTTATCTCGTGGTTTACCTTGTCACAGTTACATTCTCTTGATTTTTCCAAAGTTAATTTTGAATTTCTTTCGTTGAAATGCAAGAGTTTGACAATTTCAGTAGTATTTTGTCGTGGTTTACCGTATCACAGTTGCATTCTCTTGATTTTTCAAAGTTCATTTTGAATTTCTTTCTTTGAAATGCAAGAGTTGGAATATTTCAGTATTGTTTTGTCGTGGTTTACATGGTCACAATAACATTCTCATGATTTTTAAAATTTTATTTTGAATTTCTTTCGTTGAAATGCAAGAGTTGGAATATTTCAGTAGTGTTTTATTCTGGTTGACCTTGTCACAATTACATTCTCTTGATTTTTCGAAGTTCATTTTGGATTTCTTTCGATGAAATGCAAGAGTTTGAATATTTCAGTAGTGTTTGTCGTGGTTTACCTTGTCACACTTACATTCTGTTGATTTTTCAAAGTTCTTTTTGAATTTCTTTCTTTGAAATGCAAGAGTTGGAATATTTCAGTAGTGTTTTGTCATGGTATACCTTGTCACACTTACATTCTATTGATTTTTCAAAGTTCATTTTGGATTTCTTTCATTGAGATGCAAGAGTTGGAATATTTCAGTAGTGTTTTATTGTGGTTGACCTTGTCACAATTACATTCTCTTGATTTTTCGAAGTTCATTTTGGATTTCTTTCGATGAAATGCAAGAGTTTGAATATTTCAGTAGTGTTTGTCGTGGTTTACCTTGTCACACTTACATTCTCTTGATTTTTCAAAGTTCAATTTGGATTTCTTTCGATGAAATGCAAGAGTTGGAATATTTCAGTAGTGTTTTGTTATGGTTTACCTTGTCAAACTTACATTCTCTTGATTTTTTAAAGTTCATTTTGGATTTCTTTCATTTAAATGCAAGAGTTGGAATATTTCAGTAGTGTCTTGTCGTGGTTTACCTTGTCACAATTACATTCTCTTGAATTTTCAAAGTTCATTTTGGATTTATTTCGTTGAAATGCAAGAGTTGGAATATTTCAGTAGTGTTTTGTCGTGGTTTACCTTGTCACACTTACATTCTCTGGATTTTTCAAAGTTCATTTTGAATTTATTTCGTTGTAATGCAAGAGTTGGAATAATTCAGTAGTGTTTTGTCGTGGTTTAACTTGTCACACTTGCATTCACTTTATTTTTCAAAGTTCATTTTGAATTTTTTTTGTGGTAATTCAAGAGTAGGAATATTTCATTAGTGTTTAGTCGTGCGTTACCTTTTCACACTTATATTCTATTGATTTTTCAAAGTTTATTTTGGATTTTTTTCGTTGAAATGCAAGAGTTGGAATACTTCAGTAGTGTTATTTTGTGGTTTACATTTTCCAACTTACATTCTCTTTATTTTTAAAAGTTCATTTTAAATTTTTTTCTTTGAAATGCAAGAGTTGGAATATTTCAGTAGTGTTTTGTCGTGGTTTACCTTGTCACACTTACATTCTCTGGAATTTTCAAAGTTCATTTTGAATTTCTTTTGTTGTAATGCAAGAGTTGGAATATTTCAGTAGTATTTTGTCGTAGTTTACCTTGTCATAATTACATTCTCTTGATTTTTCAAAGTTCATTTTGGATTTCTTTCAATGAAATGCAAGAGTTGGAATATTTCAGTAGTGTTTTATCATGGTTTACCTTGTCACACTTACATTCTCTTGATGTTTCAAAGTTCCTTTTGGATTTCTTTCGTTGAAATGCAAAAGTTGGAATATTTTAGCAGTGTTTTGTCTGGACTTACCTTATCCAACTTACATTCTCTTGATTTTTCAATGTTCATCTTGGATTTCATTCGTTGAAATGCAAGAGTTGTAAAGTATCATTAGTGTTTTGTCGTGATTTACTTTGTCACAGTTTAATTCTCTTGATTTTTCAAAGTTCATTTTGGATTTTTTTCATTGAAATGCAAGAGTTGGAATATTTCAGTAGTGTTTTATCATGGTTTACCATGTCACAGTTACATTCTCTTAATTTTTCAAAGTTCATTTTGGATTTCTTTTGTCGCAATGCAAGAGTCGGAATATTTCAGTAGTGTTTTGTCGTGGTTTACCTTGTCACAATTACATTCTCTTGCTTTTTCAAAGTTCATTTTGGATTTCTTTCGCTGAAATGCAAGAGTTGTAATATTTCAGTAGTGTTTTGTTATGGTTTACTATGTCACATTTACATTCTCTTGATTTTTAAAAGTTCATTTTTAAATTTCTTTCATTGAAATGCAAGAGTTAGAATATTTCAGTAGTGTTTTGTCGTGGTTTACCTTGTCACACTTACATTCTCTTGATTTTTCAAAGTTCATTTTGAATTTCTTTTGTTGTAATGCAAGAGTTGGAATATTTCAGTAGTGTTTTGTCGTGGTTTACCTTGTCATAATTACATTCTATTGATTTTTCAAAGTTCAGTTTGAATTTCTTTTGTTGTAATGCAAGAGTTGGAATGTTTAAGTATTGTTTTCTCGTGGTTTACTTTGTCACACTTACATTTTCTTGATTTTTCAAAGTTCATGTTGGATTTCTTTCGTTGAAATGCAAGAGTTGAAATATTTCAGTAGTGTTTTGTCGTGGTTTACCTTGTCACACTTACATTCTCCTGATTTTTCAAAGTTCATTTTGGATTTCTTTCGTGGAAATGCAAGAGTTGGAATATTTTAGTAGTGTTTTGTCGTGGTTTACTTTGTCACAGTTACATTCTCTTGATTTTTCAAAGTTCATTTTGAATTTCTTTCGTTGAAATGCAAGAGTTGGAATATTTCAGTAGTGTTTTGTCGTGGTTTACCGTGTCACAGTTACATTCTCTTGATTTTTCAAAATTCATTTTGGATTTCTTTGGTTGAAATGCAAGGGTTGGAATATTTCAGTAGTGTTGTGTACTGGTTTACATTGTCAGAGTTACATTCTCTTGATTTTTCAAAGTTCATTTTGTAGTTCTTTAACTGAAATGCAAGAGTTGGAATATTTCAGTAGTGATGTGTCGTGGTTTACCTTGTCAAAATTACATTCTCTTGATTTTTCAAATTTAATTTTGGATTTCTTTCGATGAAATGCAAGAGTTGTAATATTTCTCTAGTGTTTTGTTATGGTTTACCATGTCACAGTTACATTCTCTTGATTTTTAAAAGTTCATTTTTGAATTTCTTTCATTGAAATGCAAGAGTTGGAATATTTCAGTAGTGTTATTTGTTGGTCTACCTTTTCACACTTACATTCTCTTGATTTTTCAAAGTTCATTTGGAATTTCTTTCGTTGAAATGCAAGAGTTGGAAAATTTCAGTAGTGTTTTGTTATGGTTTACCTTGTCACAGTTACATTCTTTTGATTTTTCAAAGTTCATTTTGGATTTCTTTCATTGAAATGCAAGAGTTGGAATATTTCAGTAGTGTTTTGTTGTGGGTTACCTTTTCACACTTACATTCTCTTGGTTTTTCAAAGTTCATTTTGTATTTATTTCTTTGAAATGCAAGAGTTGGAATATTTCAGTAGTGTTTTGTCGTGGTTTACCTTGTCACAATTAAATTCTATTGATTTATCAAAGTTCATTTTGAATTTCTTTCGTTGAAATGCAAGAGTTGGAATATTTCAGTAGTGTTTTTTCCTGGTTTACTTTGTCACAATTACATTCTCTTGATTTTTCAATGTTCATTTTGGATTTCTTTCATTGAGATGCAAGAGTTGGAATATTTCAGGAGTGTTTTATCGTGGTTTACCTTGTCACAATTACATTCTCTTGATTTTTCGAAGTTCATTTTGGATTTCTTTCGATGAAATGCAAGAGTTTGAATATTTCAGTAGTGTTTGTCGTGGTTTACCTTACCACACTTACATTCTCTTGATTTTTTAAAGTTCATTTTGGATTTCTTTCGTTTAAATGCAAGAGTTGGAATATTTCAGTAGTGTTTTGTTATGGTTTACCTTGTCACAATTACATTCTCTTGATTTTTCAAAGTTCATTTTGGATTTCTTTCGTTTAAATGCAAGAGTTGGAATATTTCAGTAGTGTTTTGTCGTGGTTTACCTTGTCACAATTACATTCTCTTGAATTTTCAATGGTCATTTTGTATTTATTTCGTTGAAATGCAAGAGTTGGAATATATTAGTAGTAGTTCGTCGTGGTTTACCTTGTCACACTTACATTCTCTTGATTTTTCTAAGTTAATTTCGGTTTTCGTTCATTGAAATGCAAGAGTTGGAGTATTTCAGTAGTGTTTTGTCTTGGTTTACCATGTCACAGTTACATTCTATTTATTTTTCAAATTTCATTTTGGATTCTTTCATTTTAATGCAAGAGTTGGAATATTTCAGTAGTGTTTTATCATGGTTTACCATGTCACAGTTACATTCTCTTGATTTTTCAAAGTTCATTTTGGAATTATTTTGTTGAAATGCAAGAGTTGGAATATTTCAGTAGTGTTTTGTCGTGGTTTACCGTGTCACACTTACATTCTCTTGATGTTTCAAAATTAATTTTGGATTTCTTTTGTTGAAATGCAAGAGTTGGAATATTTCAGTAGTGTTTTGTCATGGTTTACATTGTCACAGTTACATTCTCTTGATTTTTCAAAGTTCATTTTGAATTTCTTTCGTTGTAAAGCAAGAGTTGGAATATTTCAGTAGTGTTTTGTCGTGGTTTACCTTTTCAAACTTATATTCTCTAGATTTTTCAAAGTTTATTTGGGATTTCTTTCGTTGTAATGCAAGAGTTGGAATATTTCAGTAGTGTTTTGTCATGGTTTACCTTGTCAAAATTACATTCTCTTGATTTTTCAATGTTCATTTTGTATTGATTTCGTTGAAATGCAAGAGTTGGAATATTTCAGTAGTGTTATGTCGTGGTTTACCTTGTCACACTTACATTCTCTTGATATTTCAATGTTCATTTTGAATTTATTTAGTTGTAATGCAACAGTTGGAATATTTCAGTAGTGTTTTGTCGTGGTTTACCTTGTCACACTTACATTCTCCTGATGTTTCAAAGTACATTTTGGATTTCTTTCGTTGAAATGCAAGAGTTGGAATATTTCAGTAGTCTTTTGTCGTGGTTTACCTTGTCGCAGGTACATTCTCTGGATTTTTCAAATTTCAATTGGGATTTCTTGAGTTGAAATGCAAGAGTTGGAATATTTAAGTAGTGTTTTGTCGTGGTTTACCTTGTCACAGTTACATTCTCTTGATTTTTCAAAATTCATTTTTGATTTCTTTTGTTGAAATGCAAGAATTGGAATATTTCAGTAGTGTTTTTTCATGGTTTACCATGTCACAGTTACATTCTCTTGATGTTTCAAAATTCATTTTGGATTTCTTTTGTCGCAATGCAAGAGTCGGAATATTTCAGTAGTGTTTTGTCGTGGTTTACCATGTCAAAATTACATTCTCTTGCTTTTTCAAAGTTCATTTTGGATTTCTTTCGCTGGAATGCAAGAGTTGTAATATTTCAGTAGTGTTTTGTTATGGTTTACTATGTCAAATTTACATTCTCTTGATTTTTTAAAGTTAATTTTTTAATTTATTTCATTTAAATGAAATAGTTATAATATATCAGCAGTATTTTGTCGTGGTTTAAATTTTCACAGTTACATTCACTTGATTTTTCCAAGTTCATTTTGGATTTCTTTCGTAGAAATGCAAGAGTTGGAATATTTCAGTAGTGTTTTGTCGTGGTTTACCTTGTCATACTTAAATTCTCTTGATTTTTCAAAGTTAAGTTTGGATTTCTTTCGTTGTAATGCAAGAGTTGGAATGTTTCAGTAGTGTTTTATCGTGGTTTACCTTGTCACACTTACATTCTCTTGATTTTTCCAAGTTCATTTTGGATTTCTTTCGTTGAAATGCAAGAGTTGAAATATTTCAGTAGTGTTTTTTCGTGGTTTACCTTGTCACACTTACATTCTCCTGATTTTTCAAAGTTCATTTTGGATTTCTTTCGTTGAAATGAAAGAGTTGGAATATTTTAGTAGTGTTTTGTAGTGGTTTAACTTGTCACAGTTACATTCTCTTGATTTTTCAATGTTCATTTTGTATTTCTTTCTTTGTAATGCAACAGTTGGAATATTTCAGTAGTGTTTTGTCGTGGTTTACCTTGTCACACTTACATTCTCCTGATTTTTCAAAGTTCATTTTGTATTTCTTTCGTTGAAATGCAAGAGTTGGAATTTTTCAGTAGTGTTTTGTCGTGGTTTACCTTGTCGCAGGTACATTCTCTTGATTTTTCAAATTTCATTTTGGATTTATTTAGTTGAAATGAAAGAGTTGAAATATTTCAGTAGTGTTTTGTCGTGGTTTACCCTGTCACAGTTACATTCTCTTGATTTTTCAAAGTTCATTTTGGATTTCTTTCATTGAAATGCAAGAGTTGGAATATTTCAGTAGTGTTTTATCGTGGTTTACCATGTCACAGTTACATTCTCTTGATTTTTCAAAGTTCATTTTGGATTTCATTCGTTGAAATGCAAGAGTTGGAATATTTCAGTAGTGTTTTGTCGTGGTTTACCGTGTCACAGTTACATTCTCTTGATGTTTCAAAATTCCCTTTGGATTTCTTTTGTTGAAATGCAAGAGTTGTAATATTTCAGTAGTGTTTTGTCCTGGTTTACCATGTCACAGTTACATTCTCTTGATTTTTCAAAGTTCATTTTGGATTTCTTTTGTCGCAATGCAAGAGTCGGAATATTTCAGTAGTGTTTTGTCGTGGTTTACCTTGTCAAAATTACATTCTCTTGCTTTTTCAAAGTTCATTTTGGATTTCTTTCGCTGAAATGCAAGAGTTGTAATATTTCAGTAGTGTTTTGTTATGGTTTACTATGTCACACTTACATTCACTTGATTTTTCAAAGTTCATTTCGGATTTTTTTCGTTGAAATGCAAGAGTAGGAATATTTCAGTAGTGTTTTGTCGTGGTTTACCTTGTCACACTTATATTCTCTTGATTTTTCAAAGTTCATTTTGAATTTCTTTCGTTGAAATGCAAGAGTTGGAATATTTCAGTAGTGTTTTGTCGTGGTTTACCTTGTCACACTTACATTCTCCTGATTTTTCAAATTACCTTTTGTATTTCTTTAGTTGAAATGCAAGAGTTGTAATTTTTCAGTAGGGATTTGTCGTGGTTTACATTGTCGAAGGTACATTCTCTTGAATATTAAAAGTTCATTTTGGATTTATTTAGTAGAAATGCAAGAGTTGGAATTTTTCAGTAGTGTTTTGTCGTGGTTTACCTTGTCACACTTACATTCTCTTGATGTTTCAAAATTCATTTTGGATTTCTTTTGTTGAAATGCAAGAGTTGGAATATTTCAGTAGTGTTTTATCCTGGTTTACCATGTCACAGTTACATTCTCTTGAATTTTCAAAGTTCATTTTGGATTTCTTTTGTAGCAATGCAAGAGTCGGAATATTTCAGTAGTGTTTTGTCGTGGTTTACCATGTCAAAATTACATTCTCTTGCTTTTTCAAAGTTCATTTTGGATTTCTTTCGCTGAAATGCAAGAGTTGTAATATTTCAGTAGTGTTTTGTTATGGTTTACTATGTCACATTTACATTCTCTTGATTTTTAAAAGTTCATTTTTGAATTTCTTTCATTTAAATGCAAGAGTTGGAATATTTTAGTAGTGTTTTGTCGTGGTTTACCTTGTCCCACTTACATTCTCTTGATTTTTCAAAGTTCATTTTGAATTTCTTTTGTTGTAATGCAAGAGTTTGAATATTTCAGTAGTGTTTTTTCGTGGTTTACCTTGTCATAATTACATTCTATTGATTTTTCAAAGTTCAGTTTGAATTTCTTTAGTTGTCCTTCACGATTTGGAATGTTTCACTATTGTTTGCTCGTGATTTACCTTGTCACACTTACAGTATCTTGATTTTTAATAGTTATTGTTGTATTTATTTAGTTGAAATGAAAGAGTTGAAATATTTCAGTAGTGTTTTTTCGTGGTTTACATTGTCACACTTACATTCTCCTGATTTTTCAAAGTTCATTTTGTATTTCTTTCGTTGAAATGCAAGAGTTGGAATATTTCAGTAGTGTTTTGTCGTGGTTTACCTTGTCACACTTACATTCTCTTGATTTTTCAATGTTCATTTTGTATTTCTTTCGTTGTAATGCAACAGTTTTAATATTTCAGTAGTGATTTGTCGTGGTTTACCTTGTCACACTTACATTCTCATGATTTTTCAAAGTTCATTTTGGATTTCTTTCGTTGAAATGCAAGAGTTGGAATTTTTCAGTAGTGTTTTGTCGTGGTTTACCTTGTCACACGTACATTCTCTTGATTTTTCAAAGTTAATTTTGGATTTATTTCGCTGAAATGCAAGGGTTGTAATATTTCAGTAGTGTTTTGTCGTGGTTTACTCTGTCATAGTTACATTCTATTGATTTTTCAAAGTTCATTTTGGATTTCTTTCGTTGAAATGCAAGATTTGGAAAATTTCAGTAGTGTTTTATCGTGGTTTACCATGTCACAGTTACATTCTCTTGATTTATCAAAGTTCATTTTGGATTTCATTCGTTGAAATGCAAGAGTTGTAATATTTCAGTAGTGTTTTGTCGTGGTTTACCGTGTCACAGTTACATTCTCTTGATGTTTCAAAATTCCGTTTGGATTTCTTTTGTTGAAATGCAAGAATTGGAATATTTCAGTAGTGTTTTATCATGGTTTACCATGTCACAGTTACATTCTCTTGATTTTTCAAAGTTCATTTTGGATTTCTTTTGTAGAAATGCAAGAGTCGGAATATTTTAGTAGTGTTTTGTCGTGGTTTACCTTGTCAAAATTACATTCTCTTGCTTTTTCAAAGTTCATTTTGGATTTCTTTCGCTGAAATGCAAGAGTTGTAATATTTCAGTAGTGTTTTGTTATGGTTTACTATGTCACATTTACATTCTCTTGATTTTTAAAATTTCATTTTTGAATTTCTTTCATTGAAATGCAAGAGTTGGAATATATTAGTAGTATTTTGTCGTGGTTTACCTTGTCACACTTACATTCTCTTGATTTTTCCAAGTTCATTTTGGATTTCTTTCGTTGAAATGCAAGAGTTGAAATATTTTAGTAGTGTTTTGTCGTGGTTTACTTTGTCACAGTTACATTTTCTTGATTTTTCAAAGTTCATTTTGGAATTTCTTTCCTTGAAATGCAAGAGTTGGAATATTTTAGTAGTGTTTTGTCGTGGTTTACTTTGTCACAGTTACATTCTCTTGATTTTTCAGTTCATTTTGAATTTCTTTCGTTGAAATGCAAGAGTTGGAATATTTCAGTAGTGTCTTATCGAGGTTTACAGTGTCACAGTTACAGTCTCTTGATTTTTCAAAAATCATTTTGGATTTCTTTATTTGAAATGCAAGGGTTGGAATATTTCAGTAGTGTTTTGTCTTGGTTTACATTATCAGAGTTACATTCTCTTGATTTTTCAAAGTTCATTTTGAATTTCTTTCATTGAAATGCAAGAGTTGGAATATTTCAGTAGTGTTTTGTCGTGGTTTACCTTGTCATAATTACATTCTCTTGCTTTTTCAAAGTTCATTTTGGATTTCTTTTGTCGCAATGCAAGAGTCGGAATATTTCAGTAGTGATTTGTCGTGGTTTACCATGTCATAATTACATTCTCTTGCTTTTTCAAAGTTTGTTTTGTATTTCTTTCGCTGAAATGCAAGAGTTGTAATATTTCACAAGTGTTTTGTTATGGTTTACTATGTCACATTTACATTCTCTTGATTTTTAAAAGTTCATTTTTGAATTTCTTTCATTGAAATGCAAGAGTTGGAATATTTCAGTAGTGTTATGTCTTGGTTTACCTTGTCACAGTTACATTCTCTTGATTTTTAAAAGTTCATTTGGAATTTCTTTCGTTGAAATGCAAGAGTTGGAAAATTTCAGTAGTGTTTTGTTATGGTTTACCTTGTCACAGTTACATTCTTTTGATTTTTCAAAGTTCATTTTGGATTTCTTTCATTGAAATGCAAGAGTTGGAATATTTCAGTAGTGTTTTGTTGTGGGTTACCTTGTCACACTTACATTCTCTTGATTTTTCAAAGTTCATTTTGAATTTCTTTCTTTGAAATGCAAGAGTTGGAATATTTCAGTAGTGTTTTGTCGTGGTTAACCTTTTCACAATTACATTCTCTTGATTTTTCAAAGTTCATTTTGAATTTCTTTCATTGAAATGCAAGAGTTGGAATATTTCAGTAGTGTTTTGTCCTGGTTTACCTTGTCACAATTACATTTTCTTGATTTTTCAAAGTTCATTTTGGATTTCTTTCATTGAGATGCAAGAGTTGGAATATTTCAGTAGTGTTTTATTGTGGTTTACCTTGTCACAATTACATTCTCTTGATTTTTCGAAGTTCATTTTGTATTTCTTTAGATGAAATGCAAGAGTTTGAATATTTCAGTAGTGTTTTGTTGTGGTTTACCTTGTCACACTTACATTCTCTTGCTTTTTCAAAGTTCATTTTGGATTTCTTTCGTTTAAATGCAAGAGTTGGTATATGTCAGTAGTGTTTTGTCATGGATTACCTTTTCACACTTACAGTTTCTTGAATTTTCAAAGTTCATTTTGAATTTCTTGCGTTGTAATTCATGAGTTGGAATATTTCAGTAGTGTTTTGTCGTGGTTTACCTTTTCAAACTTACGTTCACTTGATTTTTCAAAGTTAATTTTGAATTTCTTTCGTTGTAATGCAAGAGTTGGAATATTTCAGTAGTGTTTTGTCGTGGTTTACATTGTCACACTTACATTCACTTGATTTTTCAAAGTTCATTTTGAATTTTTTCGTTGAAATGCAAGATTTGGAATATTTCAGTAGTGTTTTATCATGGTTTACCATGTCACAGTTACATGCTCTTTATTTTTCAAAGTTCATTTTGAATTATTTAATTTAAATGAAAGAGTTGGAATATTTCAGTATTGTTTTATCATTGTTTAACATGTCACAGTTACATTCTCTTGATTTTTAAAAGTTCATTTTGGAATTATTTTGTTGAAATGCAAGAGTTGGAATATTTCAGTAGTGTTTTGTCGTGGTTTACCGTGTCACACTTAAATTCTCTTGATGTTTCAAAATTAATTTTGGATTTCTTTTGTTGAAATGCAAGAGTTGGAATATTTCAGTAGTGTTTTGTCGTGGTTTACCTTGTCACACTTACATTCTCTTGATTTTTCAAAGTTCATTTTGAATTTCTTTCGTTGTAAAGCAAGAGTTGGAATATTTCAGTAGTGTTTTGTCGTGGTTTACCTTGTCACACTTACATTCTCTTGATTTTTCAAAGTTCATTTTGAATTTTTTTCGTTGAAATGCAAGAGTAGGAATATTTCAGTAGTGTTTTGTCGTGGTTTAACTTTTCAAACTTATATTCTCTTGATTTTTCAATGTTTATTTTGGATTGTCTTTCGTTGAAATGCAAGAGTTGGAATATTTCAGTAGTGTTTTGTCGTGGTTTACCTTGTCACACTTACATTCTCTTGATTTTTCAATGTTCATTTTGCATTTCTTTCTTTGTAATGCTACAGTTGGAATATTTCATTAGGGATATGTCGTGGTTTACCTGTTCACACTTACATTATCCTGATTTCTCTAATATCTATTTGGATTTCTTTCGTTGAAATGCAATATTTGGAATATTTCAGTAGTGTTTTGTCTTGGTTTACCTTGTCAAACTTAAATTCTCTTGATTTTTCAAAGTTCATTTTGGATTTCTTTCGTCGAAATGCAAGAGTAGGAATATTTCAGTAGTGTTCTGTTGTGCTTTACCTTTTCAAACTTACATTCTTCTGATTTTTCAAAGTTTATTTTGGATTTATTTCGTTTTAAAGCAAGAGTTGGAGTACATTAGTAGGAGTTTGTCGTGGTTTACCTTGTCAAACTTACATTCTCTTTATTTTTCAAATTTTATTTTGAATTTTTTTCGTTGAAATGAAGGAGTTGGAATATTTCAGTAGTGTTTTGTCATGGTTTACCATGTCACAGTTACATTCTCTTGATTTTTCAAAGTTCATTTTGGATTCTTTCATTGAAATGCAAGAGTTGGAATATTTCAGTAGTGTTTTATCATGGTTTACCATGTCACAGTTACATTCTCTTGATTTTTCAAAGTTCATTTTGGAATTATTTTGTTGAAATGCAAGAGTTGGAATATTTCAGTAGTGTTTTGTCGTGGTTTACCGTGTCACACTTACATTCTCTTGATGTTTCAAAATTCATTTTGGATTTCTTTTGTTGAAATGCAAGAGTTGGAATATTTCAGTAGTGTTTTGTCATGGTTTACATTGTCACAGTTACATTCTCTTGATTTTTCAAAGTTCATTTTGAATTTCTTTCGTTGTAATGCAAGAGTTGGAATATTTCAGTAGTGTTTTGTCGTGGTTTACCTTGTCAAACTTACATTCTCTTGATTTTTCAAAGTTCATTTTGAATTTTTTTAGTTGAAATGCAAGAGTTGGAATATTTCAGTAGTGTTTTGTCGTGGTTTACCGTGTCACACTTACATTCTCTTGATGTTTCAAAATTAATTTTGGATTTATTTTGTTGAAATGCAAGAGTTGGAATATTTCAGTAGTGTTTTGTCATGGTTTACCTTGTCACATTTACATTCTCTTGATGTTTCAAAATTCATTTTGGATTTCTTTTGTTGAAATGCAAGAGTTGGAATATTTCAGTAGTGTTTTGTCGTGGTTTACCTTGTCACATTTACATTCACTTGATTTTTCAAAGTTCATTTTGAATTTTTTTCGTTGAAATGCAAGAGTTGGAATATTTCAGTAGTGTTTTGTCGTGGTTTACCTTGTCAAACTTACATTCTCTTGATTTTTCAAAGTTCATTTTGAATTTTTTTCGTTTAAATGCAAGAGTTGGAATATTTCAGAAGTGTTTTGTCGTGGTTTACCTTGTCACACTTACATTCTCTTGATTTTTCAATGTTCATTTTGAATTTCTTTCGTTGTAATGCAAGAGTTGGAATATTTCAGTAGTGATTTGTCGTGGTTTACCTTGTCACACTTACATTCTCATGATTTTTCAAACTTCATTATGAATTTCTTTCATTGAAATGCAAGAGTTGGAATATTTCAGTAGTGTTTTTTCGTGGTTTACCGTGTCACACTTACATTCTATTGATTTTTCAACGTTTCTTTTAGAATTCTTTCGATGAAATGCATGAGTTGGAATATTTCAATATTGTTTTGTCGTGGTTTACCTTATCAAAGTTACATTCCCTTGATTTTTAAAAGTTCATCTTGGATTTCATTGATTGAAATGCAAGAATTGGAATATTTCAGTAGTTTTTTATCGTGGTTTACCATGTCACACTTACATTCTTTTGATTTTTCAAAGGTCATTTTGAATTTCTTTCATTGAAATGCAAGAGTTGGAATTTTTCAGTAGTGTTTTGTCGAGGTTTAAATTGTCACACTTACATTCTCCTGATGTTTCAAAATTCATTTTGGATTTCTTTGGTTGAAATGCAAGAGTTGGAATATTTCAGTAGTGTTTTATCATGGTTTACATTGTCACAGTTACATTCTCTTGATTTTTCAAAGTTCATTTTGAAGTTCTTTCGTTGTAATGCAAGAGTTGGAATATTTCAGTAGTGTTTTGTTGTGGTTTACCTTGTCAAACTTACAATTCTCTTGATTTTTCAAAGTTCATTTTGTATTTCTTTCATTGAAATGCAAGAGTAGGAATATTTCAGTAGTGTTTTATCATGGTTTATCTTGTCACACTTACATTCTCATGATGTTCCAAAGTTCATTTTGGACTTCTTTCATTGAAATGTAAGAGTTGGAATATTTCAGTAGTGTTTTGTCATCGCTTACCTTGTCACAGTTACATTATCTTGATTTTTCAAAGTTTATTTTGGATTTCTTTCGTTGAAATGCAAGAGTTGGAATATTTCAGTAGTTTTTTGTCGTGGTTTACTTTGTCACAGTTACATTCTCTTGATTTTTCAAAATTCATTTTGGATTTCTTTAGTCGCAATGCAAGAGTCGGAATATTTCAGTAGTGTTTTGTCGTGGTTTACCTTGTCAAAATTACATTCTCTTGCTTTTTCAAAGTTCATTTTGGATTTCTTTCGCTGAAATGCAAGAGTTGTAATATTTCAGTAGTGTTTTGTTATGGTTTACTATGTCACATTTACATTCTCTTGATTTTTAAAAGTTCATTTTTGAATTTCTTTCATTGAAATGCAAGAGTTAGAATATATTAGTAGTATTTTGTCGTGGTTTACCTTGTCACACTTACATTCACTTGCTTTTTCAAAGTTCATTTTGGATTTTTTTCGTTGAAATGCAAGAGTTGGAATATTTCAGTAGTGTTTTGTCGTGGTTTACCTTGTCAAACTTACATTCTCTTGATTTTTCAAAGTTCATTTTGAATTTCTTTCGTTGTAATGCAAGAGTTGGAATATTTCAGTAGTGTTTTGTTGTGGTTTACCTTGTCACACTTACAATTCTCTTGATTTTTCAAAGTTCATTTTAAATTTTTTCTTTGAAATGCAAGAGTTGGAATATTTCAGTAGTGTTTTGTCGTGGTTTACCTTGTCACACTTACATTCTCTGGATTTTTCAAAGTTCATTTTGGATTTCTTTTGTTGTAATGCAAGAGTTGGAATATTTCAGTAGTTTTTTGTCGTGGTTTACCTTGTCATAATTACATTCTCTTGATTTTTAAAAGTTCATTTTGGATTTCTTTCACTGAAATGCAAGAGTTGGAATATTTCAGTAGTGTTTTATTGTGGTTTATCTTTTCACAGTTACGTTCACTAGATTTTTATCACATTATGAGTGATTGTATTAATTAAAATGTTAAAGCCTTGATTTTCTTGCAGGGTATTTGCGGAATATAAATCGTCCAAAATACTTTTTCTACATTTTTCACTGATCAACTTTAGTTTTTATCGTTGTAATGATCTAGTTGGACTATATCATTTAGTTTTCGTTGGGATGTACCTTGTCACACTTTAATTCTCTTAATTTTTATAAGTTCATTTTGGATTTTTTTCATTGAAATGCAAGAGTTGGAATATTTCAGTAGTGTTTTATCATGGTTTACCATGTCACACTTACATTCTCTTGATGTTTCAAAGTTCATTTTGGATTTCTTTTGTCGCAATGCAAGAGTCGGAATATTTCAGTAGTGTTTTGTCGTGGTTTACCATGTCAAAATTACATTCTCTTGCTTTTTCAAAGTTCATTTTGGATTTCTTTCGCTGAAATGCAAGAGTTGTAATATTTCAGTAGTGTTTTGTTATGGTTTACTATGTCACATTTACATTCTCTTGATTTTTAAAAGTTCATTTTTGAATTTCTTTAATTGATATGCAAGAGTTGGAATATATCAGTAGTATTTTGTCGTGGTTTACCTTGTCACAGTTACATTCTCTTGATTTTTCAAAGTTCATTTTGAATTTCTTTTGTTGTAATGATAGAGTTGGAATATTTCAGTAGTGTTTTGTCGTGGTTTACCTTGTCATAATTACATTCTCTTGATTTTTCAAAGTTCAGTTTGAATTTCTTTTGTTGTAATGCAAGAGTTGGAATGTTTAACTAGTGTTTTCTCGTGGTTTACCTTATCACACTTACAGTTTCTTGATTTTTCAAAGTTCATTTTGGATTTCTTTCGTTGAAATGCAAGAGTTGAAATATTTCAGTAGTGTTTTTTCGTGGTTTACCTTGTCACACTTACATTCTCCTGATTTTTCAAAGTTCATTTTGGAATTTCTTTCCTTGAAATGCAAGAGTTGGACTATTTCAGTAGTGTTTTGTCGTGGTTTACTTTGTCACAGTTACATTCTCTTGAGTTTTCAGTTAATTTTGGATTTCTTTCGTTTAAATGCAAGAGTTGTAATATTTCAGTAGTGTCTTATCGATGTTTAACGTGTCACAGTTACATTCTCTTTATGTTTCAAAAATCATTTTGGATTTCTTTTGTTGAAATGCAAGAGTTGGAATATTTCAGTAGTGTTTTGTCATGGTTTACATTGTCACAGTTACATTCTCTTGATTTTTCAAAGTTCATTTTGAATTTCTTTCATTGAAATGCAAGAGTTGGAATATTTCAGTAGTGTTTTGTCGTGGTTTACCTTGTCATAATTACATTCTCTTGCTTTTTCAAAGTTCATTTTGGATTTCTTTCGCTGAAATGCAAGAGTTGTAATATTTCAGTAGTGTTTTGTTATGGTTTACCATGTCACAGTTACATTCTTTTGATTTTTAAAAGTTCATTTTTGAATTTCTTTCATTGAAATGCAAGAGTTGGAATATTTCAGTAGTGTTATGTCGTGGTTTACTTTGTCACAGTTACATTCTCTTAATTTTTAAAAGTTCATTTGGAATTTCTTTCGTTGAAATGCAAGAGTTGGAAAATTTCAGTAGTGTTTTGTTATGGGTTACCTTGTCACAGTTACATTCTTTTGATTTTTCAAAGTTCATTTTGGATTTCTTTCTTTGAAATGCAAGAGTTGGAATATTTCAGTAGTGTTTTGTTGTGGGTTACCTTGTCACAGTTACATTCTCTTGATTTTTCAAAGTTCATTTGGAATTTCTTTCGTTGAAATGCAAGAGTTGGAAAATTTCAGTAGTGTTTTGTTATGGGTTACCTTGTCACAGTTACATTCTCTTGATTTTTCAAAGTTCTATTTGAATTTCTTTCATTGAAATGCAAGAGTTGGAATATTTCAGTAGTGTTTTGTCGTGGTTTACCTTGTCACAGTTACATTCTCTTGATTTTTCAAAGTTCATTTTGTATTTCTTTCATTGAAATGAAAGAGTTGGAATATTTCAGTCGTGTTTTGTCGTAGTTTACCTTGTCACAATTAAATGCTCTTGATTTTTCAAAGTTCATTTTGGATTTCTTTCATTGAGATGCAAGAGTTGGAATATTTCAGTAGTGTTTTATTGTGGTTGACCTTGTCACAATTACATTCTCTTGATTTTTCGAAGTTCATTTTGGATTTCTTTCGATGAAATGCAAGAGTTTGAATATTTCTGTAGTGTTTGTCGTGGTTTACCTTACCACACTTACATTCTCTTGATTTTTTAATGTTCATTTTGGATTTCTTTCGTTTAAATGCAAGAGTTGGAATATTTCAGTAGTGTTTTTTTGTGGTTTACCTTGTCAAACTTACATTCTCTTGATTTTTCAAAGTTCATTTTGGATTTCTTTCGTTTAAATGCAAGAGTTGGAATATTTCAGTAGTATTTTTTCTTGGTTTACATTGTCACAATTACATTCTCTTGAATTTTCAAAGTTCATTTTGGATTTCTTTCGTTGTAATGCAAGAGTTGGAATATTTCAGTAGTGGTTTGTCGTGGTTTACCTTGTCACACTTACATTCACTTGATTTTTCAAAGTTCATTTTGATTTTTTTTCGTTGAAATGCAAGAGTTGGAATATTTCAGTAGTGTTTTATCGTGGTTTACCTTGTCACACTTACATTCTCCTGATTTTTCAAAGTTCATTTTGAATTTCTTTCGTTGAAATGCAAGAGTTGGAATATTTTAGTAGTGTTTTGTCGTGGTTTATTTTGTCACAGTTACATTCTCTTGATTTTTCAAAGTTCATTTTGAATTTCTATCGTTGAAATGCAAGAGTTGGAATATTTCAGTAGTGTTTTGTCGTGGTTTACCGTGTCACAGTTACATTCTCCTGATGTTTCAAAATTCATTTTGGATTTCTTTTGTTGAAATGCAAGAGTTGGAATATTTCAGTAGTGTTTTGTCATGGTTTACATTGTCACACTTACATTCACTTGATTTTTCAAAGTTCATTTTGAATTTTTTTCGTTGAAATGCAAGAGTTGGAATATTTCAGTAGTGTTTTGTCGAAACTACTACTATAAGTGGTAAAGTTTAAACTTACCTCCCATTTACATCAGAAACACAATTTGCCCCCACCCCCCTAATGTAGAAATATATACCCTGAATTGGCATATATAGGGGGGGGGCTAAAATTAATTTCTGAAATAAATAATTTCTATATTCCTAATCAGCATAAAAAAAAGGCATCGCGTGTTATATTCACTTTATGCGTAAGTCAATAATATGATTTGGTAGAAATTTACCGAAGAGCCTGGGTCATAAAAAAAAACAAAAAAAAACATTGCGACCATATTCGCTCTTTCCTTAAAAAAATTCAAACTGACAAAACTCACCCTGGGTGCTTGGCTTTTGTTTTGATTGATGTAAAAACTTGATTGATTAAAAATTGATTGATTAAAAATTGATTAAATTGATTGATTGTCAATATTAAGCGAACAGAAATTAATGTAAAAACTTTTTCCACGAAAACAAGTTTTTCAAGGAAATGCAAAGAACTCCGTTAAACCAAAAATGAGCAAAAATATAATCAAATAATCTACCAAGTGTAAATTTACCTCAAATCAGCATCAATAAATAAATGAAACCCGAAACGAACTGAAATAGCCATAAATAACATAGTCGAGCTCAAAAATAGTAGAAATTAACATGATTAGGGCTCACAGCCTCTATGCCTTCTCAAGGCCAGAACATAATTTGCACTTTGATGAAATTTTTTTTAATGTTTTCACTTTATAACTTAAATAAGTCAAAAACTATTAAGATTTTAAAGAATAAATAGGAGCATATGTATATTAAACTGACAATGCACATTCATTTGTATTTTTTCAGTAAAGTGCAAATCATGTTTTGGTTTTGAGAAGGCATAGGGTTTGTTGGCCCTAGTTATGTTAATTTTTGCTCGTCTTGAGTTTGACTAAGCTATTTATTGGGCTTTTTTTTCACTCATCAATGTGCTAAGATCTTACATCTTTTGTCAGAAAACGCTTAAAAGTGAAATCTTTGAACTAAGATCTTACATCTTTTGTGGTTTTTATGCAAACGCCTTTCATCATTCTGCTCTGATCAGCGGTCTTGAGTATATCATCAAAGTTCTCTCATCATTGTTCTATATGGCAGAAAGATAGCATCTTTCACGCTTTTTTCTAACATCAGTGAGCTGTAAGATCTTAGAACAAAGACGAGTTGAAAAAACGATAATCTTTGCAGAAAGATGAAAGATTTTAGTGCTAAAAAACGTTCCTATTGTAATTTCTGTTCGTGGGCTTAATATACTAAGGGTCATTTTTGGTTTAATGAAGTTCTTTACTTTTCCATGAAAAACAATTTGTGGAAAAAGTTTCTTTTAATTAATTTCTGTTCGTTTCACATTGACATGGTCTTTTTCAGGGACACAGGATTAGAAAGCTGATAGCCCTCTAATCACTTTTGACTCTTAACACGGGCACTATATCTTTTAATTTCCAATTAAATTAGCTCGTTTAAAATATCAATGATATGATAGAGCAGCACTGTCTATGATATTTTTTATATGCCCTTTTAAAAAAAGGCATGCATTTTTTTTATAGTAAAGAGCGAACTGAAGCCCAAAGGAACTGAACCCTTTAGCTCTTTTAAATTTAGAAGATTTGCTTTAAATTCAATATATTAAACGTTCTCCCCGACAGGGAATCGAACACTGGCTCTCCGCATGACAAGTGGGTATGCTTTCAATTCTACCATCAGGGACTTATGAAACATAAATTATACATAATCCAACATTTCGTCGTAACGAACTGCAAGTAAGAGGCGACCCTGCTCAATAATAACCGAAACTGCTGGAAAACGGAATTTTGATAGCAATAGATAATCAAAAGAATTGTAATTTTATGCTAATATTAAATATATAGGTCTCTTCAAGTTTGGTCTTAGCCATGAAAAGTTACGAGCCTGGGAAAATTTGCCTTATTTTCGAAAAAGGGGGAAACACCCACTAAAAGTCATAGAATCTTATTGAAAATTACATAATCAGATTCAGTGTATCAGAGAACCTTACAGTAGAGGTTTCAAGCTCCTATCAGCAAAAACGTGGAATTTTATATTTTTTGCCAGAAGAAAGATCACGGATGCGTGATTTTGTTCCCAGGAATGATCGTATCGACCCATTGGTCTTAGAATGTCACGAGAGACTCATTCGTACAAAAATTAAAAGTTCTAGTACCCTTTTTAAGCGACCAAAAGAAATGGAGCAACTAGTAACACTTTTTACAAAAAAAGTAAGTAAGGAGCGATCCGGCTCAACAGTAACAGAAACTCTAAATATGGAGTTTTGATGCCAATAGATACATCAAAAGAATAAGATTTTTATGTTGATTTCAAACATATAAGTTCTATGAAGTTTAATTTTACCCATCAAAAGTTACGCGCCTGAGAAAATTTGCCTTATTTTCGAAAAAAGGGTGAAACAACCCCTAAAAGTCATAGAACTTTAATGAAAAACACACCATCAGATTCAGCGTATCAGAGAACCCTACTATAGAAGTTTCAAGCTCCCTATCTACAAAAATGTGGAATTTTGTATTTTGTTTTGCCAGAGGAAAGATCACGGATGTGTGTTTATTTGTTTGTTTGCTCTTTTTCCCAGGGGTGATCGTATCGATCAAGTGGTCCTAGAGTATCGTGAAAGGTCTCATTCGAACGGAAATTAAAAGCTCTAGTGCCCTTTTTAAGTGTCAAAAAAAATGGAGGACAACTTGGCCCCCTCCTACGCTCATTTTTCTCCCAAAGTAACTTAATCAAAATTTCGGGGTCTCTATTTTGTTCAGCATTAGTCGAAAATCTAATAAATATGTCTTTGATGATAAATGAATGCCCCACAGTTCCTTGGGGAAGGGCTGCAAGTTATGAACTTTGCCTATTGTTTACATATAGCATTGGTTAATGGGAAGTATACAGACGATTTCAGGAGGGATTTTTTTTTCTGGTGGGGTATCGGAGGAAGGGGTTACGGGAGATGGTTTTTCAATGGAGGATGTTTCCTTAGGGGAAGGGACATTTCTATGAAGGGGACACCGGATTTCCCAGCATTATTTAAAAAAAATCATAAGAAATAAAATAATTTTTTTTTTAACTGAAAGTAAGGAGCAACATTAAAACTTAAAACGAACAGAAATTATTAAGTATATGAGGGGGTTCATCCCATAGTCAAAACCTCGCTCTTTACGCTAAAGTTTTTTTTAGTACTTTCAAAAGACCTATCTAAGTAGAGTAGTAGGTACCATTTCTAAGGGACGTATAGGAATTACCTAGCTATTCTCCGGGACCTCTACACCTTTTCAAAGAGAGTCAGTACTCCCTCAAACAGTTTGACATGTACATTGTAAAAAGCATGCAAAACTTATAAAGTGATTAAACACGTTTTGAAACTAAAGGATGATTTAAGGATGATTTACTCCTCTCTCTCTCTCTATCCCACTCAATTTGTTGTTGTTGGTAGCTCAGTTTCATTGTGGCAGTGAGAGAAATATTCAAGAGAAGTGAGACTGAAATATTGAATTTTAAATTTCTTTCTTTGAAATGCAAGAGTTGGAATATTTCAGTAGTGTTTTGTCGTGGTTTACCTTGTCACACTTACATTCTCTTGATTTTTCAAAGTTCATTTTGGATTTCTTTCGTTTAAATGCAAGAGTTGGAATATTTCAGTAGTGTTTTGTTATGGTTTACCTTGTCACACTTACATTCTCTTGATTTTTCAAAGTTCATTTTGAATTTTTTGTTGTTGTAATGCAGGAGTTGGAATATTTCAGTAGTGTTTTGTCGTGGTTTACCTTGTCATAATTACATTCTCTTGATTTTTCAAAGTTCATTTTGGATTTCTTTCATTGAAATGTAAGAGTTGGAATATTTCAGTAGTGTTTTATGTTTTATCGTGGTTTACCTTGTCACACTTACATTCTCTTGATTTTTCAAAGTTCATTTTGGATTTCTTTCGTTGAAATGCAAGAGTTGGAATATTTCAATAGTGTTTTGTCATGATTTACCTTGTCACAGTTACATTCTCTTGATTTTCCAAATTTCATTTTTGATTTCTTTTGTTGCAATGTAAGAGTTGGAATATTTCAGTAGTGTTTTGTCGTGGTTTACTCTGTCATAGTTACATTCTCTTAATTTTTCAAAGTTCATTTGGAATTTCTTTCGTTGAAATGCAAGAGTTGGAAAATTTCAGTAGTGTTTTGTTATGGTTTACCTTGTCACAGTTACATTCTTTTGATTTTTCAAAGTTCATTTTGGATTTCTTTCATTGAAATGAAAGAGTTGGAATATTTCAGTATTGTTTTGTTGTGGTTTACCTTGTCAAACTTACATTATCATGATTTTTCAAATTTTATTTTGTATTTCTTTCTTTTAAATGCAAGAGTTGGAATATTTCAGTAGTGTTTTGTCGTGGTTTACCTTGTCACAATTACATTCTCTTGATTTTTCAAAGTTCATTTTGAGTTTCTTTCATTGAAATACAAGAGTTGGAATATTTCAGTAGTGTTTCGTCCTGGTTTACTTTGTCACAGTTACATTCTCTTGATTTTTCAAAGTTCATTTTGAATTTCTTTCATTGAAATGCAAGAGTTGGAATATTTCAGTAGTGTTTTATTGTGGTTGACCTTGTCACAATTACATTCTCTTGATTTTTCGAAGTTCGTTTTGGATTTCTTTCGCTGAAATGCAAGAGTTTGAATATTTCAGTAGGGTTCGTCGTGGTTTACCTTTTTACAGTAACATTCTCTTGATTTTTCAAAGTTTATTTTGGATTTCTTTGGTTGAAATTATAGAGTTGGAATATTTCAGTAGTGTTTTGTTGTGGTTTACCTTGTCAAACTTACATTCTCTTGATTTTAAAAAGTTCATTTTGGATTTCTTTCATTTAAATGCAAGAGTTGGAATATTTCAGTAGTGTTTTGTCATGGTTTACCTTGTCACAATTACATTCTCTTGAATTTTCAAAGTTTATTTTTTATTTCTGTTTTTTATATGCTATAGTTTTTTAATGTCAGTTGTTATGTTTCTTTTTTTAACTTGTCAGGGTTGCAGTTTCTTTATTTTTCAAAGTTCATTTTTTTTTTCTTTAGATTAAATAATCGAGTTTTACTATATAAATATGAGGATGTTATTTTTTAAATTTTCGCAGTTACATTCTGTTGATTTTTCGTAGTTCATTTTGGTTTTCTTTCGTTTAAATGCAAGAGTTGGAATATTTCAGTAGTGTTTTGTCGTGGTTTACCTTGCCACAATTACATTCTCTTGAATTTTCAAAGTTCATTTTGGATTTATTTCGTTGAAATGCAAGAGTTGAAATATTTCAGTAGTGTTTTGTCGTGGTTTACCTTGTCACACTTACATTCTCTTGATTTTTCAAAGTTCATTTTGAATTTATTTCGTTGTAATGCAAGAGTTGGAATACTTCAGTAGGGTTTTGTCGTGGTTTACCTTGTCACACTTACATTCACTTGATTTTTCAAAGTTCATTTTGAATTTTTTTCGTTGAAATGCAAGAGTAGGAATATTTCAGTAGTGTTTTGTCGTGGTTTACCTTTTCAAACTTACATTCTCTTGATTTTTCAAAGTTTATTTTGAATTTCTTTCGTTGAAATTCAAGAGTTGGAATATTTCAGTAGTGTTTTGTTGTGGTTTACCTTGTCACAGTTACATTCTCTTGATTTTTCAAAGTTCATTTTAAATTTCTTTCTTTGAAATGCAAGAGTTGGAATATTTCAGTAGTGTTCTGTTGTGGTATACCTTGTCACACTTACATTCTCTTAATTTTTCAAAGTTCATTTTGAATTTCTTTTGTTGAAATGCAAGAGTTGGAATATTTCAGTAGTGTTTTGTCGTGGTTTACCTTGTCATAATTACATTCTCTTGATTTTTCAAAGTTCATTTTGGATTTCTTTCATTAAAATGCAAGAGTTGGAATATTTCAGTAGTGTTTTATCGTGGTTTACCTTGTCACACTTACATTCTCTTGATTTTTCAAAGTTCATTTTGGATTTCTTTCGTTAAAATGCAAGAGTTGGAATATTTCAGTAGTGTTTTGTCGTGGTTTACCTTGTCACACTTACATTCTCTTTATTTTTCAAAGTTTATTTTGGATTTTTTCATTTAAATGCAAGAGTTGGAATATTTCAGTAGTGTATTGTCGTGGTTTACTTTGTCACAGTTAAATTCTCTTAATTTTTCAAAGTTCATTTTGGATTTCTTTCATTGAAATGCAAGAGTTGGAATATTTCAGTAGTGTTTTATCATGGTTTACCATGTCACAGTTACATTCTCTTGATGTTTCAAAATTAATTTTGGAATTATTTCGTTGAAATGCAAGAGTTGGAATATTTCAGTAGTGTTTTGTCGTGGTTTACCTTGTCACACTTACATTCTCTTGATTTTTCAAAATTAATTTTGGATTTCTTTTTTTGAAATGCAAGAGTTGGAATATTTCAGTAGTGTTTTGTCATGGTTTACATTGTCACAGTTACATTCTCTTGATTTTTCAAAGTTCATTTTGAATTTCTTTCATTGAAATGCAAGAGTTGGAATATTTCAGTAGTGTTTTGTCGTGGTTTACCTTGTCACATTTACATTCTCTTGCTTTTTCAAAGTTCATTTTGGATTTCTTTCGCTGGAATGCAAGAGTTGTAATATTTCAGTAGTGTTTTGTTATGGTTTACTATGTCACATTTACATTCTCTTGATTTTTAAAAGTTCATTTTTGAATTTCTTTCATTGAAATGCAAGAGTTGGAATATTTCAGTAGTGTTTTGTCGTGGTTTACATTTTCACAGTTACATTCTCTTGATTTTTCAAAGTTCATTTTGGATTTCTTTCGCTGAAATGCAAGAGTTGGAATTTTTCAGTAGTGTTTTGTCGTGGTTTACCTTGTCACAGTTACATTCTCTTGATTTTTTCAAAGTTCATTTTGAATTTCTTTCGTTGAAATGCAAGAATTGGAATATTTCAGTAGTGTTTTGTCATGGTTTACCTTGTCACAGTTAAATTCTCTTGATTTTTCAAAGTTCATTTTGGAATTTCTTTCGTTGAAATGCAATAGTTGGAATATTTCAGTAGTGTTATGTCCTGTTTTACATTGTCAAACTTACATTCTCTTGATTTTTCAAATTTCATTTTGGATTTATTTCGATAAAATTCAAGAGTTGGAATATTTCAGTAGTGTTTTATCGTGGTTTACCTTGTCACAGTTACATTCTCCTGATTTTTCACAGTTCATTTTGGAATTTTTTTCGTTGAAATGCAAGAGTTGGAATATTTCAGTAGTGTTTTGTCCTGGTTTACCTTGTCATAATTACATTCTCGTGATGTTTCAAAGTTCATTTGGGATTTCTTTCGTTGAAATGCAAGAGTTGGAATATTTCAGTAGTGTTTTGTTGTGCTTTACCTTGTCACAGCTACATTCTCTTGATTTTTCAAAGTTCATTTTTGGATTTCTTTCGTTGAAATGCAGTAGTTGGAATATTTCAGTAGTGTTTTGTCGTGGTTTACCCTGTCAGATTTACATTCTCCTGATTTTTCAAAGTTCACTTTGGAATTTCTTTCGTTGAAATGAAAGAGTTGAAATATTTCAGTAGTGTTTTGTCCTGGTTTACCTTGTCATAGTTACATTCTCATGATTTTTCAAAGTTCATTTTGGAATTTCTTTCGTTGAAATGAAAGAGTTGGAATATTTCAGTAGTGTTTTGTCCTGGTTTACCTTGTCACAGTTACATTCTCCTGATTTTTCAAAGTTCATTTTGGATTTCTTTCGTTGAAATGCAAGAGTTGGAATATTCCAGTAGTGTTTTGTTATGGTTTACCTTGTCACAGTTACATTCTCTTGATTTTTCAAAGTTCATTTTGGATTTCTTTCGTTGAAATGCAAGAGTTAGAGTATTTTAGTAGTTTTTTGTTTTGGTTTACCTTGTCACTGTTACATTCTCCTGATTTTTCAAAGTTTATTTTGGATTTCTTTCGTTGAAATGCAAAATTTGGAATATTTCAGTAGTGTTTTGTCGTGGTTTATTTTGTCACAGTTACATTCACTTGAATTTTTCAAGGTTCATTTTGAATTTCTTTCGTTGAAATGCAAGAGTTGGAATATTTCAGTAGTGTTTTGTCATGGTTTACCTTGTCACAGTTACATTCTCTTGATTTGTCAAAGTTCATTTTGAATTTCTTTCGTTGAAATGCAATAGTTGGAATATTTCAGTAGTGTTATGTCCTGGTTTACATTGTCACACTTACATTCTCTTGATTTTTCAAAGTTCATTTTGGATTTCTTTCGTTGAAATGCAAGAGTTGGAATATTTCAGTAGTGTTTTGTCGTGGTTTACCTTGTCACAGTTACATTTTCCTGATTTTTCAAAGTTCACTTTGGAATTTCTTTCGTTGAAATGCAAGAGTTGGAATATTTCAGTAGTGTTTTGTTCTGGTTTACCTTGTCACAGTTACATTCTCCTGATTTTTCAAAGTTCATTTTGGATTTCTTTCGTTGAAATGCAAAAGTTGGAATATTTCAGTAGTGTTTTGTTGTGCTTTACCTTGTCACAGCTACATTCTCTTGATTTTTCAAAGTTCATTTTGAATTTCTTTTGTTGTAATGCAAGAGTTGGAATATTTCAGTAGTGTTTTGTCGTGGTTTACCTTGTCATAATTACATTCTCTTGATTTTTCAAAGTTCATTTTGGATTTCTTTCATTAAAATGCAAGAGTTGGAATATTTCAGTAGTGTTTTATCGTGGATTACCTTTTCACACTTACATTCTCTTGATTTTTCAAAGTTAATTTTGTATTTAATTCGTTAAAATGCAAGAGTTGGAATATTTCAGTAGTGTTTTGTCGTGGTTTACCTTGTCACAATTACATTCTCTTGATTTTTCAAAGTTTATTTTGGATTTTTTCATTTAAATGCAAGAGTTGGAATATTTCAGTAGTGTTTTGTCGTGGTTTACTTTGTCACAGTTAAATTCTCTTGATTTTTCAAAGTTCATTTTGAATTTTTTTCATTAAAATGCGAGAGTTGGAATATTTCGGTAGTGTTTTATCATGGTTTACCTTGTCAAAGTTACATTCTCTTAATTTTTCAAAGTTCATTTTGGAATTATTTTGTTGAAATGCAAGAGTTGGAATATTTCAGTAGTGTTTTTTCGTGGTTTACCGTGTCACACTTACATTCTCTTGATGTTTCAAAATTAATTTTGGATTTCTTTTGTTGAAATGCAAGAGTTGGAATATTTCAGTAGTGTTTTGTCATGGTTTACATTGTCACAGTTACATTCTCTTGATTTTTCAAAGTTCATTTTGAATTTCTTTCATTGAAATGCAAGAGTTGGAATATTTCAGTAGTGTTTTGTCGTGGTTTACCTTGTCACATTTACATTCTCTTGCTTTTTCAAAGTTCATTTTGGATTTCTTTCGCTGGAATGCAAGAGTTGTAATATTTCAGTAGTGTTTTGTTATGGTTTACTATGTCACATTTACATTCTCTTGATTTTTAAAAGTTCATTTTTGAATTTCTTTCATTGAAATGCAAGAGTTGGAATATTTCAGTAGTGTTTTGTCGTGGTTTACATTTTCACAGTTACATTCTCTTGATTTTTCAAAGTTCATTTTGGATTTCTTTCGCTGAAATGCAAGAGTTGGAATTTTTCAGTAGTGTTTTGTCGTGGTTTACCTTGTCACAGTTACATTCTCTTGATTTTTTCAAAGTTCATTTTGAATTTCTTTCGTTGAAATGCAAGAGTTGGAATATTTCAGTAGTGTTTTGTCATGGTTTACCTTGTCATAGTTACATTCTCTTGATTTGTTAAAGTTCATTTTGAATTTCTTTCGTTGAAATGCAATAGTTGGAATATTTCAGTAGTGTTATGTCCTGGTTTACATTGTCAAACTTACATTATCTTGATTTTTCAAAGTTCATTTTGGATTTCTTTCGTTGAAATGCAAGAGTTGGAATATTTCAGTAGTGTTTTGTCGTGGTTTACCTTGTCACAGTTACATTCTCCTGATTTTTCAAAGTTCATTTTGGAATTTCTTTCATTGAAATGCAAGAGTTGGAATATTTCAGTAGTGTTTTGTCTTGGTTTACCTTGTCATACTTACATTCTCTTGATTTTTCAAAGTTCATTTTGGATTTCTTTTGTTGAAATGCAAGAGTTGGAATATTTAAGTAGTGTTTTGTTGTGCTTTACCTTGTCACAGCTACATTCTCTTGATTTTTCAAAGTTCATTTTTGGATTTCTTTCGTTGAAATGCAGGAGTTGGAATATTTCAGTAGTGTTTTGTCGTGGTTTACCTTGTCACAGTTACATTTTCCTGATTTTTCAAAGTTCATTTTGGAATTTCTTTCGTTGAAATGCAAGAGTTGGAATATTTCAGTAGTGTTTTGTCCTGGTTTACCTTGTCACAGTTACATTCTCCTGATTTTTCAAAGTTCATTTTGGAATTTCTTTTGTTGAAATGCAATAGTTGGAATATTTCAGTAGTGTTTTGTCCTGGTTTACCTTGTCACAGTTACATTCTCCTGATTTTTCAAAGTTCATTTTGGATTTCTTTCGTTGAAATGCAAGAGTTGGAATATTTCAGTAGTGTTTTGTTGTGGTTTACCTTGTCACAGTTACATTCTCTTGATTTTTCAAAGTTCATTTTTGATTTCTTTCGTTGAAATGCAAGAGTTTGAGTATTTAAGTAGTTTTTTGTTGTGGTTTACCTTGTCACAGTTACATTCTCCTGATTTTTAAAATTTCATTTTGGATTTCTTTCGTTGAAATGCAAGATTTGGAATATTTCAGTAGTGTTTTGTCGTGGTTTATATTGTCACAGTTACATTCCCTTGAATTTTTCAAGGTTCATTTTGAATTTCTTTCGTTGAAATGCAAGAGTTGGAATATTTCAGTAGTGTTTTGTCATGGTTTACCTTGTCACATGTACATTGTCTTGATTTGTCAAAGTTCATTTTGAATTTCTTTCGTTGAAATGCAATAGTTGGAATATTTCAGTAGTGTTATGTCCTGGTTTACATTGTCACACTTACATTCTCTTGATTTTTCAAAGTTCATTTTGGATTTCTTTCGTTGAAATGCAAGAGTTGGAATATTTCAGTAGTGTTTTGTAGTGGTTTATATTGTCACAGTTACATTCTCCTGATTTTTCAAAGTTCAATTTGGAATTTCTTTCGTTGAAATGCAAGAGTTGGAATATTTCAGTAGTGTTTTGTTCTGGTTTACCTTGTCACAGTTACATTCTCCTGATTTTTCAAAGTTCATTTTGGATTTCTTTCGTTGAAATGCAAAAGTTGGAATATTTCAGTAGTGTTTTGTTGTGCTTTACCTTGTCACAGCTACATTCTCTTGATTTTTCAAAGTTCCTTTTAGGATTTCTCTCGTTGAAATGCAAGTTGGAATATTTCAGTAGTATTCTGTCTTGGTTTACCTTGTCACACTTTCATTCTCTTGATTTTTCAAAGTTCATTTGGAATTTTCTTTCGTTGAAATGCAAGAGTTGGAATATTTCAGTAGTGTTATGTTGTGGTTTACCATGTCAAAGTTACATTCTCTTGATTTTTCTAATTTCATTTTGGATTTCTTTCATTGAAATGCAAGAGTTGGAGTATTTCAGTAGTATTTTGTTGTGGTTTACCTTGTCACAGTTACATTCTCTTGATTTTTTATAGTTCATTTTGGATTTTTTTCGTTGAAATGCAAGAGTTGGAATATTTCAGTAGTGTTATGTCGTGGTTTACCTTGTCACAGTTACATTCTCTTGATTTTTCAAAGTTCATTTTGGAATTTCTTTCGTTGAAATGCAAGAATTGGAATATTTCAGTAGTGTTTTGTTGTGGTTTACCTAGTCACACTTACATTCTCTTGATTTTTCAAAGTTCATTTTGGATTTCTTTCCTTGAAATGCAAGAGTTGGAATATTTCAGTAGTGTTTTGTCGTGGTTTAGCTTGTCACAATTACATTCTCTTGATTTTTCAAAGTTCATTTTGAATTTCTTTCATTGAAATGCAAGAGTTGGAATATTTCAGTAGTGTTTTATCGTGGTTTACCTTGTCACACTTACATTCTCTTGATTTTTCAAAGTTTATTTTGAATTTCTTTCGTTGTAATGCAAGAGTTGGAATATTTCAGTAGTGTTTTGTTGTGGTTTACCTTGTCCCACTTACATTCTCTTGATTTTTCAAAGTTCATTTTAAATTTCTTTCTTTGAAATGCAAGAGTTGGAATATTTCATTAGTGTTTTGTCGTGGTTTACCTTGTCACAGTTACATTCTCTTGATGTTTCAAAGTTCATTTTGGATTTGTTTCGTTGAAATGCAAGATTTGGAATATTTCAGTAGTGTTTTGTCGTGGTTTACCTTGTCACACTTACATTCTCTTGATTTTTCAAAGTTCATTTTGAATTTCTTTTGTTGTAATGCAAGAGTTGGAATATTTCAGTAGTGTTTTGTCGTGGTTTACATTGTCATAATTACATTCTCTTGATTTTTCAAAGTTCATTTTGGATTTCTTTCATTAAAATGCAAGAGTTGGAATATTTCAGTAGTGTTTTATCGTGGTTTACCGTGTCACATTTACATTCTCATGATTTTTCAAAGTTCATTTTGGATTTCTTTCTTTGAAATGCAAGAGTTGGAATATTTCAGTAGTGTTTTGTTGTGTTTTAGCTTGTCACAGTTACATTCTCTTAATTTTTCGAAGCTAATTTTTGATTTCTTTCGTTGAAATGTATGAGTTTGAACAATTCAGTAGTATATTGTCTTGCTTTATTTTGTCACAGTTACATTCTCTTGATTTTTTAAAGTTCATTTTGGATTTCTTTCATTGAAATGCAAGAGTTGGAATATTTCAGTAGTGTTTTATCGTGGTTTACCATGTCACAGTTACATTCTCTTGATGTTTCAAAATTCATTTTGGATTTCTTTTGTTGAAATGCAAGACTTGGAATATTTCAGTAGTGTTTTGTCATGGTTTACATAGTCACAGTTACATTCTCTTGATTTTTCAAAGTTCATTTTGAATTTCTTTCATTGAAATGCAAGAGTTGGAGTATTTCAGTAGTGTTTTGTCATGGTTTACATTGTCACAGTTACATTCTCTTGATTTTTCAAAGTTCATTTTGAATTTCTTTCATTGAAATGCAAGAGTTGGAATATTTCAGTAGTGTTTTTTCCTGGTTTACCATGTCAAAGTTATAGTCTCTTGATTTTTAAAAGTTCATTTTGGATTTCTTTCGTTGAGATGAAAGAGTTGGTATATTTCAGTAGTGTTTTATTGTGCTTGACATTGTCACACTTAAATTCTCTTGATTTTTCGAAGTTAATTTTGGATTTCTTTCGATGAAATGCAAGAGTTGGAATATTTCAGTAGTTTTTTTCGTGGTTTACCTTGTCACACTTACATTCTCTTGATTTTTCAAAGTTAATTTTGGATTTCTTTCGATGAAATGCAAGAGTTGGAATATTTCAGTAGTGTTTTGTTACACTTAAAGTTGGGGGGATGGGGCCCTTCTGTGTCTCAAATGCGCAAATAAAAAATATTAAAAAAAAGAGGGGCACAAGGTTTGGGGGCCCTTTGGGGTCCTGGGGGTACCCAGGGCACTTTGTGGGGCCAGGGGGCCTTTTGCGGCCCGGGAAAATTTAGGGGTCTGGGGGGTATTTGGGAGTCCGGGGGAATTTTGGGACCCAGGGTCATTTGGAGGGCCAGGGGGCCTTTGGGGGCCCGGGGGCTCTTTGAGGACCTGGGGGCATTTGGGGGGCTAGGGGCTTTTGGGGCCTATTGGGGTTGGGGGGGGGGGGTTGGAACCCTTTGGGGTTGGGTAGGGGGCCCTTTGGGGTTGGGGTAGGGGACCTCACAACATTGTTCAAGCGGAACTTGTGTATTGTAATGACCAAAGAGTTTCACCCTCAAATCATCTTATAAATCATCTTCTAAAATCACCTTCTAAAATGCCTCAAACGGTTTCGCTTAAATCATCTTCTGAAATGTCTCAAAACTGTTTCGCCCAAATAATCCCTAAACGTAATTTCTACGTGTTCCTTTTGTTTTGGCATCCCTGCGCTGTCACATTTCAAATTCCTAGGAAACCATTTCCCGCGTTAATTTCTTCATCTCATAGATGTTCCTAGCTACATGTTTATGGTTTCGATAGAATATTAATTTATCTTTGTGACCTAAAGATCGGAGAAGCCGTATTTAAAAAAGGATTTTTCTATCTTTCTAGACTCCCGCATAATTCCAAGATAACAAGTGATGTCATTTCTAATTCCTGACACTAAAGTTCAAAGAAGCCATATTTGAAAATACAATATTAATTTATCTCTGTCACGTAAGATCTGAGAAGCCGTATTTAAAAGAGGATTTTTCTATCTCTTTAGACTTCCGCATAATTCCTAGGAAACAAGTGATATCATTTCTAATTCCCCTTTCGTAGATCAATAATTCCCCTTGATTATGCAAATCAATTTATCAGAAATTTTCTTCCCCTTCATTTATGCAAATCAATTTCTCGGAAATCCTCTCCCCTTCGATTACGAAATCAGGTTCTCGGAAATCCACTTCCCCCTCGGTTACGCAATCAATTTCTCGGAAATTCATTTCCCCCCTCTTGTCCTAGATCAAAACATCTCTCCCTTCGTCAATGCGCATGTGCAAACTTCACCCCCAGTGTCATTACACCTGGACAAACAACAACAACCAATCAATTGACCTTGACCCCCATTAGACTCGATCGATAATCCTTGAATAAATTATAACCTGTCGGCGTTAGACTGAATTGTAGATGGCAGCAGTGGTATCGTACGGGAGTTATAGATAGCTTTCTACTAGAAGAAAAACCGGGATTTTATTTTTGAGCTGGTGGCAACCCTGCTTGTAAGTTCTAACCCTGTTGTCAAAACTAGTGATTTATCACTAGTTCTAGTGATTTATTATGTTGCCTAGTGATTTTTTGTCGCTAGTGATAATAGTGATTTTTGTTCTAAAACTAGTGATTTTTCTCAAATCTAGTGATTTTTCACCTCATAGCACGTAGATTCTTGATTCAATCAAATGAATCATACAAGAAGTAATTAATAAAAAACGCAAAATAGCTATTCATTACAGTTCCTAATATATTCCAGACTAACATTTATGCAAATATACCGCCTTTGAAACTTCCGATTTCCCACCATACGTCCATATCAGACTTAGACAGGTAGACCCCAGAGCGCAATAAGCAAGATGATAATTGTACTTATTTAATCTGAAAATTGCAAAACTGTTCTATAATTTCTATTTCACAACATTTGCTCAGGTCGAATGTTTGTCTTCAAATTTATGATTTTTCAATGTCTATAATCTATCAGTTCCAAATTAGATTTTTATTTGTTAAAAACCATCGAAAGTGGAGTGGATAGTAGATATGAACCCACCCTCTACATCTACAAATAGAATAGAAATGGAGTCATGGAAAAATAAGTAGGTAGGTATACATTAAATATAATTTTTTGAATGAGAAAAAAAATTATTGAAAAAGAAAATAGGACTCGGTGTTTTTTGTAATAAGATTTGTAACTTAACTAGATAGGTTAAATCTATTGTAGTTTGATGATTGAACGCGGTTGAGAGTAAAAGGGGGGGAGTATCTAATCCAACAGTCATTTAATTGTTTTATTTTTTACTTCTAAAATCTAGTTGCAACTCCAGTAATTCTTTAAATTCTCTTATTTGTAACTGTAACACCTAATAAGCGATGATAACGTCCTATTCTTTAATGTTTTGGATTCATGTGCTAACATGTCACTAGTTGGAGGCAACGAACTATAAGAATGGAGGAACACGGTTCAATATTAACCGAAACTCTAAAAAACAGATTTCTTAAGAGGGAGGAAACACCCCTGAAAGTAAAATAATTTAAAATAAAATCACACCATGAGAAGCAGCAGTAGTGTCTTATCTATATATATGAAACCTACAAGAAAACCTACGCCTGAGGCAGTGCAGTTTGACGTGCACATTGCAAAAAGCGATCAAACCCTTTATATTATATACCTATAAAGTGAACAAACACATTTTGGAACTATGGTTGAGATTATATAACGCATTCAGATGGGTTTTTAAAACACATTCATCATAGCGTGTTTTATTTATTTATTTATTTTTTTTAATCGAAAACTAGAAATAGTCGAATTGCGTAATCAAAGAATGGTCTTATTCTAGAAATACCGGTTTACAGTTGGTTATAATCATTTTTTTTTTTGCTATATATATCGAGCAAATCGATCATTTTTGGGTCAGTTGATTAATAGAAGTTGTAATAAGCATATAAGAATCAATTCGCTCATTCTAAATGGACAATAAAAGAATTATATTGGTAAGTAAATATACTTTATTCCTCGACTAATATAAGAAATAACCCTTTTATTTCCTATCTAGCATTATGAGTTTCACACAGAATTATCTATCATTTTGAGTTTCACACAGAAGGGTGAACTTTCTGTAAATATGCGAGCTATAATAAGATTCATATGTTCATAACAGCTGTTTTGATTAGAAGGCTGTTTTCTTGTGAGATTACATTTCACTTCACTTCAAGCAAACTTAATGAGACGAGCCGTTTATTTACGCGTGTGTATTTACCAAAGGGGGTAATTATTTTAGAGAAAAAAAGGGAGAGTTGGGGGAAGGGGGCACTCCCTATTAATATTCTGAATAAAATAATAGTTGAAATTGTATTTTTTTTTTCATGTATCGTATTTAAAAATGTTTATTATGCACCTTTTTATATGTTTTTGTGGCTCATTCTTGTGGCATTGTTGGGGGAGTTTGTGTGACTGATGCGTCAAAAAAAACTGCAATTTTATGGCTCTGTGCATTCATAGCTTAACCGACATTAATAATTGGGGTTAAAAATAATTCTAGGAGGGGGAATTCGGTTTTGAAGGATGTTTAGAAATGCTACTTATTTAATATCCAGTTAACATCTGACTTGAAATGCTTCAGATCGTATATTTTTCGCTAGCTTCAAAGCAGATGGCCAGGTATAAAGATATCTCGGTGAAATAGCGTTCCCAACAATTTCTATTTTTAACTCAACAGATAGCAATTATCTTCCGTGCCATATATAATTGAGACGATTATTTTATGTACGCGTGTGTATTTACTAAAGGGGGTAATTATTTAAGAGAAAAAGAGGAGGATTTGGGGGAAGGGGGCGCTCCCTATTAATATTCTGAATAAAATAATAGTTGAAATTGTTTTTTTTTTCATGTATCGTATTTAAAATGTTTCTTATGCACCTTTTTCTATGTTTTTGTGGCTCATTCTTGTGGCATTGTTGGGGGAGGGTGTGTGACTGATGGGTCAAAAAAAACTTCACTTTTATGCCTATATGTATTCATAGCTTAACCGAACTTAATAATTGGGGTTAAAAATAAAGCTAGGAGGGGGAATTCGGTTTTGAAGGATGTTTAGAAATGCTACTTATTTAATATTCAGTAAACATATGACTTGAAATGCTTCAGATCATATATTTTTCGCTAGCTTCAAAGCACATAGCCAGGTATAAAGATATCTCGGTGAAATAGCGTTCCCAACAATTTCTATTTTTAACTCAATGGTTGGACGCATAAGTTCCTTTCCCTTTGGACGATAAAACTATAAAAGTGCTATATCAAGTATAACTCACGAAAATCTTGTTAATTTTGTCAACTTTTCCACTTTTTGTCATCCCTGCTTTCAATAATAAAAAAAAAATCAAAAACTATAACTTAAATATAATAACTCCATATGCCCCCCCCTGGATAGCATCTTGATAGGATACCGTCTCTGATTTAAATAAAAAAAAATTACTTATTGGCATCCCTGCTTAAAAAGAACAAAAACGATGTATTACCATTTAAATAGGATAGCTCACTACCCCCCCCCTCTGGATACCACCTTGATAGGATGTTGTCTCTGCTCTAAATTAAAAAAATTAACTTTTTGGCATCACTGCTTTCAATAAAAAAAATTCAAGATATTATCCTTTAAATGTAATACCTCCCTACCCCCCCCCCCACCTTGATAGGATACCGTCTCAGCTTTATATTAGAAAAATAATTTACGTAGTAATTAACTAGGTCACTATATGGTTTAAACAAACACGCAAAATAACGTTAAACAGCTTAGTGTTCCTTGAAAAAAAATTTGAGGGTATAAGTAAAGGGGTACAAAGACAACAACAAAAATGTCAAAACTATTCAGATATAAATCAAATTATTGGAAAACTGAGTCATAGATTCGCCGTGGCATTCAATAAGATCCAAGGAATCTAATTAAAAGGGAGCACACACAAAAGCCAAACTAGGCCAGTAGCCTATGAGCAATCGTAAAATACCCAAGAGAATGAACAAGTCCCAATGGAGGGCCCAGGGTCTATCAAAATATTTCAATGGTTTCCCAGGGAATTTGATATCATTTTTTTCTGTCTCCACTTTAAATAAAAAAAATAATTATTTCTTTGGCATCTCTGCTTTCATTAAAAAAATGAGGTATTATCATTAAAAAAATTATAGCCCCGTATCCCTCCCCCCTATAGGCAATAATTTACAATTTATTTATGAATCATATTTTTGGGGTAACTTCTGTTTCAATCTTTAATTCCCCAACCTTGTACATAGCTTAGTCTATAGCTAAATTTTGTCTCAATAGGTTTATTTGGGGGGGGGGGGTAAAAATGTTTGAAAAAGTAGATTGTATTTTCTATCAGGTGTTCAACAATTGACTATTAAACATTAAGAAAATCTTATCTAAAAACGGCAAAAGAAAAAAAAATCTGCAAACTTACAATTCAGCTGTAGAAACAATCGGTCGGCTGTCAATTTCAAAATCCAACTGAAGGCTGAAGTTGTAGGCTATAGTAGTGAATGCGCTCTATAATTCTATTCAACTTGAAAATAAAATTCTTGACTACGAATGATGTAAGACATAGCGATTGGGAAACCGCATTCGAATTTATTTAGACTCATTTCATAACGACGATACTTTTTTTGTCAACATATGTAGAACTGTGTATATTGCAATATTTGCTATTGCATATTGCATCTGTCTGGTTTTTATGCAAAGTAGCAAAAGAGACGAAAATTAACGAACGAGGGAGTAGTGAAGAATTATGGTATGCAAATTAATATTTGGCAGGGAAAGTCTCTGGTGATAAATCGCTAGGGGTGGCACCGTGATTGCGTGATTTTTGGGGAACCAAATTTTTTTTCGGGGTGACGCATAGATTTTTGGGGAAATACCCGAAAATTTGGGGATAGGGCAAGCCCTGCTTGATTTCCAATCAGAAAAATCGAAATACTAAACCAAACAAGAAGGAAAAGCTCCGACTTTACGGTTAACGCAAGTAGAGAGGGGGGTACCAGCGCGACGAGTCACCCCTGCTGCCATCTACAATTTAGTTTAACGTTGACAGTACGTAATTTATGGTGTTTGTCACTGAGAATGAAAAACAGGATTTTTCTCACTTGAAAAACAAGATTTTTGTCACTTTTATGGATGTTTCTTGGATGTCAACAACAATTGCTGGATGTAGACATAAGTTCAACAACAATTGCTGGATGTAGACATAAGTTCAACAACAATTGCTGGATGTAGACACAAGTTCAACAACAACTTGGATGTAGACATAAGTTCAACAACAAATTGTCTCCGGGCGAAGTTTATTAATGTCTTTGGTGTTCGTCCAGGAGAATTGTCTCCGGGGGTGAAGTTTATTAATGTCTGACGGATGATGTCAAAGTTGATTGATTTGTCGGTGTTCCTCCAGGAGAATTGACCCCGGGTGAATGTTTTGATCTTAGAGATGAAGAGATTAACGCGGAAAAGGGTTTCCTAGGAATTTCAAATGTGACAGCGCAGGGATGTCAAAACAAAAGGAACACGCTGAAATTACGTTTAGAGATTATTTGGGCGAAACCGTTTTGAGACATTTTAGAAGATGATTTAAGCGAAACCGTTTGAGGCATTTTAGAAGATGATTTTAGAAGGTGATTTAGAAGTGGATTTGAGAGTGAAACTCTGTGGTCGTTATAATACACAAGTTCTATTTGAACAGTGTTGTGAGGTCCTCTACCCTAGCCCCAAAGGGCTCCGATCCCCCTATCCCAACCCCGAAGGAATCCCCCGGCTCTCAAAGGTCCCCCGGGCTCCCAAAGGACCACCCGCCCCCTCCCCAGGGGCCCCCGGGACCCCCAAAGGCCCCCAGGGCCCCCAAAGAGCCCCCTCCCCATTTTTTTAATGCACTTGCGACACATTTTTTTAGTGCACTTGAGACACAGAAGGGCCCCCACATTTCAAAAGGCTTTATTATATCTTTTCAGAACAAGTTCCTTTCTTAATGTCATTCCTAAGCCCATTTTACAAGTTGAAGTACCCATCCTTTTCACCCACAGCTTTACTTTACAGCTTTTTGAATGCCCCAACACCAAGCAATACTTTTCAAAAGGCATTTCAGAACAAGTTCTTTTCTTAATGTCCCTCCTAGACCCATTTTACAAGTTGAAGCCTCCATCCTTTTCACCCACAACTTTACTTTACAGCTTTTTGGATACCTCAACACCAAGCAATACTTTTCAAAAGACATTTCAGAACAAGTTCTTTTCTTAATGTCCCTTCTAAACCAATTTTACAACTTGTAGCATCCATCCTTTTCACCCACAACTTTACTTTACAGCTTTTTGGATACCTCAACACCAATCTCTACATGTGAAAATGAATTTCAGATTAATATCCTTTTTTAATGTCCCTCCGAAACAGAATTTACAAGTTGAAGAATTCATCCTTTTCACCCACAACTTTACTTCACAGCTTTTTGGATACCTCAACACCAAACAATTCTTTTCAAAAGGCATTTCAGAGCAACTTCCTTTCTTAGTGTCCCGCCTAAACCAATTTTACAACTTGAAGTACCCATCCTTTTCACCCAGAACATTAGTGTACAGCTTTTTGGGTATCTCAACACCTAGCTATACTTTTCAAAATGCATTTCAGATCAAGTTCCTTTCTTAATGTCCGTCCTAAACCCATTTTACAAGTTGAAGCATCCATCCTTTTCATCCAAAACTTTACTTTACAGCTTTTTGGATATCTCAACACGAAGCAATACTTTTCAAAGGCATTTCAGAGCAAGTTCCTTTCTTAATGTCCCTCCTAAACCCATTTTACAAGTTGAAGTACCCATCCTTTTCACCCACAACTTTACTTTACTGCTTTTTGGATACCTCAACACCAAGCAATACTTTCAAAAGGCATTTCAGAGCAAGTTCTTTTTTTAATGCCCCTCCTAAACCCATTTTACAAGTTGAAGTAGCCATCCTTTTCACCCACAACTTTACTTTACAGCTTTTAGGATACCTTAACACCAAGCAATACTTTTAAAAGGCATTTCAGAGCAAGTTCTTTTCATAATGTCCCTCCTAAACCCATTTTACAAGTTGAAGTACCCATCCTTTTCACCCACAACTTTACTTTACAGCTTTTTGGATATCTCAACACCAAGTAATACTTTAAAAAAGGCATTTCAGAGCAAGTTCTTTTCATAATGTCCCTCCTAAACCCATTTTACAAGTTGAAGCGTCCATCCTTATCACACACAACTTTACTTTACTGCTTTTAGGATATCTCAACACCAAGCAATACTTTTCAAAGGCATTTCAGAACTACTACTTATCTTAAGGTCCTGCCAAACCCCATTTTACAAGTTGAAGGACCTATCCTTTTTCATCCCCCATTGTACTTCGCAGCGTAAAGGATACCACAACACCAAGAAATACTTTCAAAATATATGTCATGGACACTTCCTTTATTAATGTCCCTCCTGAACCCATTTTACAACTTGAAGTAACCATCCCTTTCTCCCAAAGCTTTACTTTACAGCTTTTAGGATACCTCAACACCAAGCAATACTTTTTTTTACATCAGAATGTCATGGAACACTTAAAACATAAAAAATTCATATTTAATATTTTACAACTTCAAAATGGAAATGATATAGATATGTGTGTCGCAACTTTTACTATTAGAAAAATAATGTTTGTAGTGACCAATTTTTTTTTTAAACTTTTTTTTTAACTTTTTTTTCAACTTTTTTTCTTAAATCTCTTACAATGTCATGAAACACACTTAAAACATAAGAAATCCCCATTTAATATTTTCCAACTTCAAAATGGGCACACACAAAAACGTACACACACATAAAAACTTACACACACACAAAAACTTACACACACACAAAAACTTACACACACACAGAAACTTACACACACACAAAAACTAAAACACAAACTAAAACTTACAAACACAAGAAAAATATAAAACAAACAAAAACATAAACACCCAAAAAAACTTACACACACACAAAAGCTTACACACACACAAAAAACTTACACACACGCAAAAAAACTTACACACACACAAAAACTTACACACACACAAAAAATCTTACAGACACACAAAAACTTACACATAAACTTACACACACACACAAAAACTTACACACACACAAAAACTTACGCACACACAAAAACTTACACACACACACAAATTTTGACACACAGAAACTTACACACACACAAAAACTTACACACGCACACAAAAACTTACACACACACAAAAAAACTTACACATGCACAAGAATACTAACACACACAAAGATAATCTTAAAAAAACAAAAAAAATAATATACATACACAAAAACAAAATTACACACACAAAAAACTTAAACACATAAAAAAAAAAAAAATCATACACACACACAAAAACATAAAAAAATAAAAAAAATTACACACATACAAAAACTCACACACGCAAAAAAAAAATTACACCCTCACAAAAACTTACACACACACAATAACATATACACACACAAAAACTTACACACACACACAAAACTTACATACACACACAAAATCTTACACACACACACAAAAACTTACACACACAAAACAAAACTTACACACACACAAAAGATTACACACACACACAAACTTACACACACACACAAAAACATACAAACACAAAAAAATATACAAACAAACAAAAAATTACACACAAAAAAAAACTAACACACACACAAAAAATTAAGCACATAAAACTTACACACACACACAAAAACTTACACACACACAAAAACTTACAAACACAAAAAAACTAACACACACACACAAAAACTTACACAAACATAAAACTAAAAAACACAAACAAACAATTAAAAACAAAAAAAAACTTACACACACACAAAAACTTACACACACACAAAAACTTACACAGACACACAATAACTTACACATACAAAAACTTAAACACATACACAAACTTACACACACAAAAAAACTAACACACACACATACAAAATAACTTTCACACACACAAAAAAGTACACACACACACACAAAACTAACACACACACACAAAAACAAACACACGCACACAAAAATTTAGAAACACACAGGAACTTAAACACATACAAAAACTAACAAATACACAAAAAATTACACACACAAAAAAAATTACACACACACACACACACACACACACAAACTTACAAAAACACAAAAACTTACACACACACAAAAACTTACACAAACACACACAAAACTAACACACACACACAAAAATTACAAACACACAAAACTTACACACAAAAAACTTACACACACGAAAAAACTTACACACACACAAAAAAAACTTAAACACACACAAAAAAAGACTTACACACACAACAAAAATTACACACACACAAAAACTTACACACACAAAAAAAACCAACACACACACAAAAACTTACACAAATAAACTTACACACACTCAAAAACTTACACACACACAAACAACTTGAACAAAAACAAAAAATTACACAAAAACAGAAAATTACACAAACACAAAAACTTACACACACAAAAAAAACTTACACACACAAAAACAAACACCAAAACAGCAACATACACACAAACAAAAACAAACACAAACAAAAAAACAAAAAAAAACACAAAAACTTACACACACACAAAAACATAGGAACCTACTAAAACTTACACACACACAAAAGCTTACACACACAAAAAAAATTACACACAAAAAAAAATTTATACACAAACAAAACTTACACACACACACAAAAAAAAACTTACACACACAAAAAAAAACTAAGACACACACAAAAAAACTAACACACACACACAAACTTAAACACACACACAAAATCACAAACACAAAAAAAATTACACAAAAAAAAAAAATTACAAACACACACAAAAACTAACAAACAAAAAAAAAATTACCCAAAAAAAAAAAATAAAACACACTCATAAAATTACACAAAAACAAAAACATACACAAAAACAAAAAAACTCACACACACAAAAAAAAAAACAAAAACAAAAAAAAACATACACAAAAAAAAAAAATGACAAACAAAAAAAAACTTACACACACACACAAACAATTACACACACAAAAAATTACACACAAAAACAAAAGAAACCAAACACACACTATTACACACACACAAAAAAATACACACACACAAAAAATTACACACACAAAAACTTACACACAAACAAAAACTTACACACACAAAAAAACATAAACACACACAAAAACATACACACACACAAAAAATAAAAAAAACACCCACAGAAAGTAACACAAACACACACAAAAACTTACACACACACACAAAACTTACACACACACACACACACACACACACACACAAAAAAAATACACACACACACACAGATACGAAACACACATAGAGACGACACACACATAGATACAGCACATACACAGAGACGACAAACACACAGAGACGACACACACACAGACACGACACACAAACAGAGACGACTTCCAATGTAAGAGCAAGCATAGAGTACGATCGTTATAGCCGCAAGCATATTTCAAGTCGTCATAGATGGCAGCACACCTGCTCAGACACACACTCATAGTGAGAGACAGGAAAAAAATTAGGTTATTTTAGGTTCACTTAGGTTAGGTTAGGTGAGAGACAGGCAAAAGTTAGGTTTATGGTTAGGTTAGGTTAGGCTAGATTAAGTTAGGTTAGGTTAGGTTAAGTTAGGTTAGGTTAGCCTACGTACGCGCACGTACTTAGGCTAACCTAACCTAACTTAACCTAACCTAACCTAGGGATTTTTTTTTAAATCTAGTGATTTTTTTCACGGGTTGCAATCCTGGTTGTAACTCTGTGGCCTTCATATCTTGAACAAACTCCTGAAATTAGTTTTTTCCTTTTTCTTTGGGGGAGGGAGGCTATACTTGGTAGCACGCTCGTGCAGGGCCTCTTTTGAACTCTATACTGTAGCAACAAAAAAACAGGCATAGCACTGTTCTATTACCTATGATCAATAACGTGACTATTGCGTACCATTCCCCTCCTATGAGCCAAGATATAGCCCAAAGACAAAGTTACCTGAATTTTTCTTCAAAATACATTATGTCGTATTATGAAGCCACTTTTGATGAGAATTACGCCAAAAAATCATTTCAGCCAACAAAGGAAGTAACAAGTTGTATAGAGGGTAGGGCTATATCGAGCCGCGGTACTTGTATGTGTAATTTTAAAAACAAGTTTTTCCGGGGGAAATATAAAGAGACAAGTTGAAATTTAAAACGGACAGAAATTATTATTTCACAGCCTCTCTAATATATATCAATAAAACTAGCGCAAATAAACCACTTAATTAAGTTTTAGAAGTATAGAAAACTAGCGCTTTACTGAAAACAAAAAAGTCATGGATTAAAAACAGGGACATTGATTTGGCAGTCAAAAGTGAGTATGTAGCCTGACAACAATAAACGAATATATAAAGCTTTTCATAGTCTTACACCAGTTGTGACCTCAGTAGCTTTCATTACACAATTAAAATTATCTTAAGAACATGAGCGTAATATTAAATATTTTTTTAATAGCTGCGAAGTAATTGAACAGCATACAGAAATATTGGACTGATTTATCAGGCAGCATTCCCGTATCGCCAGCTAGAATACCAAAAGTGAGTAATATACAGTCTTAAACTGTAAGAAATATGCTTTAGTATTACTTGAAATAAAGATCAGATAAGACATAATTTGAATTCTGGAAATCCAATTATTTCATGGTTGCAGCGCCAGCTGCAACCTAGTAAAGAGCGAACCACAGCCCATTGTAATCAAAAGTTGAAAAACGTGTTTTCAAAAAAACTGTCTAGTGAGAAAAAATTGTTATTTCACACCAAATTAGGAATTGTAACTATTGTTTCGGTTAATCTTAGAAGAAAAAGTTTATTGCGAAAAGAAATTTATGATGATTTCCAAAAAGAGCCTGAAACCCCTTGAAAATAGCGTCAAATAAAAATAGAAAGTGCACCTTTGGAATTAGCATGGCCAAAAATCTATTGTAGGATATTTACAGTCCTCCACCTTGAACACCAGGCAAAATGACTTTTGTACTGATCTGGCTCTTTTTTTTATTGCAGGGCTAGGGGGTGACCAGAGCGTTATAGAGAGGTATGTAATAGCTCATTCGAAAGGGAATTAAATTTCTAATTGCCCTTTTTAAGTGACCGAAAAGTTTGGAGGGCAAAACGCCCCCCCCCCGTCCCTAAAGGCCCCCTCCCCCAACTAGTCCTATACAAATTTTGAGATTGCCATTTTGCCTAACATAGTTCAAAGGTTCAATATATATGGTTTTGATAATAATATGGCTCTCCATAGTCCCTGGGGAAGGGCTGTGTGTGGTATCGGGCGTATCGATATCATGCGCTTCGGTATCGTGCGTATTGGTATCGCATGTATCGTATCGGGAATATTGACACTCGCTGTTGTTTTTTTTCAGTCATTTCCTAGGCTCATTTTTTTAAGCATGTCCCGGCAAGGTATCATGGTTGCAGTGGATGCTGCAGCCTAGTAAAGAGCGAACCACAGCCCATAGTAACCAAAATTTAAAAAACATATTTTGAAAACAACTGTCTCGTGAAAAAAAATTCTCATCTGCCACTGATTCAGGAATGTTAACTATTATTTCGATTCGTTTTAAAAGTAAAAGTTCATTGCGAAAAGAAATTTATATTGATTTCGAAAAAAAAGCCTCACACCCCTCGAAAATGGCGTCATATCAAAATGAAAAAAGTACCATTGGCATCAACATGGTCAAAACCTTGCATAAGGAAGTTATATTCCCCCTCCCTGAGCAACAAGGAAAAAAACTTTTTTGCATCGGTAGAACTGATCTGTCTCCCGTTTTTTTTTTGTTTTTTTTTCAACAGGTCTAGCAGGCTACCAGAACATTATAAAGAGATTCTTAATGGCTCAGTCAAAAGCTATTTCTAATATATACGTGCTTTTTATAAATTCTGCCATCCGCAAGTGCCATATGGCACTAAAAGGGCACTTTTTGTGCTATTTCTCAAAGGGGGGCACTAGCAGGCTACCAGAACATCGTTGGTAGATATTTTATAGCTCATATAAAAGAAAATGCACATATCTATGTATTTCATATAAATTACACCATCATCCTCGAAATCAAACAAGTCAAAAAAAAATCCAATTTTTCTATTGGAACTGTGACTTGCTTATTTACTTCAAACTAGTCACAAAAAAAATCCAATTTTTCTGTTGGAATTGTGAATTGCTTATTGAATTCCAACAAATTATTGAAATTATTAAGATTCATGTGCTTTTCAGTAGAAAAAATGTAATTTTCACCGTAAATAGGCTATATCAATAGTAGGGATGACAGTACCAGCACTGGACGAACAACGTACATACGCACTAAATACTAACGGTACATGGTTTTTTGATCCACGAAGAGGACTAGATTTCTGAGAAATTGATTGTATAATCGAAGGGGACAGAATCCCTGGGAAAGTGATTTGCATAATCGACGGGGAATTATCGATTCTAAGCGGACAGGATCATATGTCTCTTTCTAGGTCAATCAGAGAGTTACGTAAGGTTTCCCTTACATCACAATTCGCCCTTAAGATTTTGTTTATAATGGACATGCGTTGAGGTTAGATTATCATACAGTCTCAAGGCATCATGGAGACAACATCTGATATTGATAACGTGGAAGTTTTAGCTACATCGATTAATAATGTGAGGTCTGTTTAGTAAATTTTCTTAGGTTTTTCCAAATAAAAAAATAATTTTTGTTATCCCCCTCCAGTTTATTCAATTTCAGGGTATACCCCCCCTCCCCTCCTCAATACAAAAAAATCTCCACTATGCGATGTTTATAGTCGTTAGAAAGCGTAAAATATGCAGTTTTTTACCATGTAAGCCCCCCACTGTTAACGATTTTAATTCTTTTATTGGAAATAATTCTCTTTTTCGATAAATTTATACAATTTTCATGCTTTTTGTATTCTAGCTAAAAGTGAAAACTTACATCCGTCAACTCTTAGGTATTAATATGCCGATCCTCTAATGACATTAAGTCGCTAACATTTCCGTAAAGATTTAAATAGGGGTAATTATTGGAACCCGTCAAGTGCACATCCGACATGCTAATTCTCATGAATTAGGATAGCAAAGGTTTCGCTGAAAAATTTCTTTCGCTCAAGAGGGGATGGGTGTAAAGCTATAATACATAGTTTCATATAGTATTTGTTTTCTATTTTGAGTACTCAGTGTTTATGGTGGGGGGGGGGTTAAGAAAAAGACACATATCTAATATGAGAAGGTTTATTGAAGCGCAGGTCATTTTAAATTATATAAACCTTTGAGCCTAGAGGAATAATGTGCAAATATATGCGTTGCGTCTCTAGGCATGTTTTAAAAAAAAAAATTCTAAATGGTAAAAATAGGATTGCTATGCTTTTCGGGTTTATTTCCAACACGGAGTGTATTTATTTTTTTATCTAAATGGTAAAAATAGGAGCTACTGACTGTCGCAGTATATTTCTTGTTAATTTTACTTTTTACTTTGCTGTAAAGGGGGGAGGGGCTTCTTTGAGACAATGGCAGATGCTTTCTAGAGAAAATTATGCCTTACAATAAATTCTGTAGAATTTATACTAATTTTTCTTCTGTATAAGGGGAGTCGTTATTTTATACTAATTGTTTTCTTCTTTTTAAGGACAATTATGAGAAATGCCCGCCTCCTCCAAGTAAGAGGGCAAGGGGTAATGATGTATCTCCTATGTAACAGCTGGAGATGGCTGGCCCATCCAGAGCCACCCACATCCGTTCTAAACCAGCGCTGCCTGAACAAGTCCAATCCGATCAGACACCAATGCAGCCTGGCAGAAAATTAAAGAAAGAGTGGTTGGCTGCTCACACGATGGTGAACCCCACTGCTCCAACCCCCCAAGCCGTTGATATCGCTGCCGCATCTGCATATCCCACTGACATTACTGGTCCAGTTGCACAAGAGCTTGACGTCACCGCCCTGTCATGCTTTGCCAGGACCATTTGGCACTAAAATGCAGCCAGAATTTGGAGATGTAAGCATTTTTACCTCTAGTTTCTACCTGGTTATGAGAATATCTAACTATTTCTTTCAACATTTTTAGGTCTTTTTTCTCGCCTTTTTTCAACACAGCAAAAGCGTGTCAGAGATATTAAAACACATTTTTCGCTATTTTTTCAACCTGATAAAATAAAACGTTCTCCGTTTGAATTGTTTAATTATTGCACGCATTGAGCCAGCTGAATTCTCACGAATTAGGTTAGCGAAGCCAAAAAAGGCACTATATGCCGGTCACAATTTCCAATTGTAAATAGCAAAATATTTTACGATATAGACTGCTTTATTAACAAATGCTTAATCTTGCTTCTACAGATATGTTAAAAACAACTTTATATGGGAATGAGTTATGAATCAAGTCCATGTGTTTTAACATGAAATGGATAGGCTATCCATTTCAACCAAGTAAAGACACCGGTTTTTTCCAAAGCAGATAAAGAGTATTAATGTAAAATTTTTGGGGGGTTGTTTGAACAAAATCAAAACCTACTATGTCATTATTTAGATTGTAAATATCTTATATTAAGGTGGAAATTGGAACTTTCAGAATATATAGAGTAGGGAACAGTGAATTAACCGAATGCTACTACTACTACTACTGCTACTACTACTACTACTACTACTAAGCGTGTTTTAAGCACAGGTAAATAATAATCCAATTTTAAAAATAGGGTGATTTAGACACTATTAAAATAATCCATTTTCTGTTATAGATTGCATTGGTTCCATATTCTTTGTCTCCTCCCTCATCAGTTGAAGAAGAAGAAGAGCAAGAACCCATTGACGCGCCTATAGAGTTTCATGCCATTCAGGACAATGAAACGTCACATATCAACGAATGGCATGGTATTGTTAATTCTGTTGAAATACCTTATAATATTGACGATTTTCTAAGTAATTATGTCAATGTAGATAGTAGCACAGTTGAGCAAGGTAATGTAGCTAGTTCAGAGGGGGACTTACCATTTCTAAGTCCAAATACTTTGCAAATTTATGTGATTTTGTCCAACATCCTACAAAAGGTTTTCGACCATGCTGATTCCAAAGGTGCACTTTCTATTTTTATTTGACGCTATTTTCAAGGGGTTTCAGGCTCTTTTTGGAAATCATCATAAATTTCTTTTCGGAATAAACTTTTTCTTCTAAGATTAACCGAAACAATAGTTATCATTCCTAATTTGGTGTCAAATAGCAATTTTTTCTCACTAGACAGTTTTTTTGAAAACACGTAAGGTTTACAACCTAGTAAGGTTCGCTCTTTACTAGGTTGCAGCTGCCGCTGCAACCATGAAATAATTGGATTTCCAGAATTCAAATTATGTCTTATCTGATCTTTATTTCAAGTAATATTAGAGGATATTTCTTACAATTTAAGATTGTATATTACTCACTATTGGTATTATAGCTGGCGAGACCGAAATGCTACCTGATTAATTAGTCCAATATTTCTGTATGCTGTTCAATTACTTCGCGGCTATTAAAAAAATATTTAATATTACGCTAATGTTTTTAAGATAATTTTAATTGTGTAATGAAAGCTACTGAGGTCACAACTGGTGTAAGACTATGAAAAACTTTATATATTCGTTTATTGTTGTCAGGCTAAATACTCACTTTTGACTCCCAAATCAATGTTCCTGTTTTTAATCCTTGACTTTTGTGTTTTCAGTAAAGCGCTAGTTTTCTATACTTCTAAAACATAATTAAGTGGTTTATTTGCGCTAGTTTTATTGATATATATTAGAGAGGCTGTGAAATAATAATTTCTGTCCGTTTTAAATTTCCGTTTTAAAAAAGGGGGGAGGGGCTTCTTTGAGACAATGGCAGATGCTTTTTAGAGAAAATTATGCCTTAAAATAAATTCTGTAGAATTTATACTAATTTTAATCTGTAAAAAGGGAGTCGTTATTTTATACTAAATGTGTTCTTCTTTTTAAGGACAATTATGAGAAATGCCCTCCTCCTCCCAGTAAGAGAGCAAGGGGTAATGATGTATCTCCTATGTAACAGATGGAGATGGTTGGCCCATCCAGAGCCACCCACATCCGTTCTAGACCAGCGCTGCCTGCCCAAGTCCAATCTGAACAGACACAAATGCAGCCAGGCAGAAAAGTGAAGAAAGAGTGAATGGCTGCTCAAAGTATGGTGAACCCCACTGCTCCAACCCCCCAAGCCAGTGATATCGCTGCCGCATCTGCATATCCCACTGACATTACTGGTCCAGTTGCACAAGAGCTTGACGTCACCGCCCCGTCCATCCCCCGTCATGCTTTGCCAGGACCATTTGACACTAAAATGCAGCCAGAATTTGGAGATATAAGTATTTTTACCTCTAGTTTCTACATGGTTATAAAAATATCTAACTATTTCTATAATACACAATCAGCAATAATAGCAGTTACTAGCCGAGGCGTTCTAATATAGGGAACACAGCTAGCGACACACCCTTGCCAGATAGGGAGCCTGTAAGTGGAACTACTAGCCCCGCGCACATGTGCAATGTGGTTCCTGTTTTCAGGTGTTCTATTAAAGGGAACACGGCTGGCAAGATTATCACGAAATACCCCCTGCAATCCAATGACTTCTCACGACTTACCCCGTTTTAAATGGTCAAGTGTAGTATGGACGGCACAATTTTATGTAGCCTTGCGACAGGACCAATGGGGAATCCCTGCCTGTAACTTAACGACAGCATACACCTTGCGCAATGAAGGTTTACATATCTTATGTAAAGACAGTCCACTTCTTACGTAATGACATTGCACACATCACTGTCACATAATACTTTTTTTGGCATTTTATTTTTCGTCGAAATGTTCAACATGTTTTTTTTTCTTTTTAAGTTAATAGCAGCGCACACTTTATGTAAGGTCAGCACACGTTGCGCAAGGACAGTGCTCAAGTTAGATAATAACAGCGCAACCATCACTGTCACAGAATACTTTTTTGATATTTTATTTTTCAGCCGAAACGTACAAAGCGTTTTTTTCTTTCTTTGACTTCGCTAGGACTCAAAAGTTCAATTTCTTTCCAATGGAACAACGCTCCAAGCAGCAGGAATAAACTAATATTCCCATTATTTTTTCCGACTCAATATATTCCAAAAATAATCTTTTACAAGCACGGAGATTTCTAATTTGTCGCAAACACTATAACAGCGTGTTTACTGTCAAAATTTGGCACGCTGTCGGAAACATTTATTTCCAGAAATTACACCTTTTCAGTAAGTAATGCGTTTTAGGGAGTGATGCCAAATAATGTTGTTGATTGTTCTTAATGTATTTTTAGACATAAAAAAACAAATCATTTTTAACGATAATAGACGATAAACTGTGCAAACACCTAGGTATTAGAGACGCATCCTAAACAACATATCTAAACGATTAAGCTTATTGTAAATCATGGTTTTATTAATTAAAAAAAAATTACAGCAATATTAAAAAAAAGAAAAGTAGTTAGAAAAACACTAAAAAAAATAAAATGTGAAAAACGCCTTAAAAAGGAGCGTAATATAGATAAAAAAGGACCGTGTATTATAAAAAGCCGAGGGGTCCTAGCAATCATTTTCAGACGGGCAAGATTGATATTAGAGTTAAATTTGAGCCATATTATAGGTCTTTAGACGAAAATGCCTCCATTTTCTTTGAGCCAAGACTATGAATATTTCACACCATTGTGACAATATACGAATTACCTCCACCCCCCCCTCCACCCTCTTAGAAATAATTTCTGGGGGACAATTTTGACTAAGGATATGCTAGCACTTGAGGATTTAAACAATTATTTACCATATTTTAGCATGTGTTTGATATTTTTAATATTTTATAGGGCTTATGGCCCAAGGTCTGTGAATTTTTTTTTTATTATTTTAATATTTTTTTCTCGGGTTTAATAGATCCAAGGCTTACAAAATTAAAACATGAAAGCGGAATGGTGCTGCGGCACTGTTTTCACACAAATCTAGGGGCAATTTTGACCAAGGATATGCTAGCACTTGAGGATTGTAAACAATTACTTACCATATTTTAACATTTGTTTCATATTTTTAATATTTTCTAAGGCTTATGGCCCGAGATCTGAGAGTTTTCTGATTTCATTTAAATATTTTTCGTTATTTTCCTCGGGTTTAATACATCCAAGCCTTACAAAATTCAAAGATGAGAGCGGAACGGCACTGCGGCACTGTTTTCACACACAGGTGAGGGCAATTTTGACTAAGGATATGCAAGAGCTTGATGATTTTAGAGAATTATTTACCATATTTTAGGAGTTGGACTTAACATATTGATAACACCAGGAATTAGAGTTGAAATCGGTTATAAATTACACATATAGTTAAAAGAAGCTTTAAAACCGGACTCTGAAGTTGGAGTTTATGGCTGCCCCCTGTCCCCCATTAGAAATCATTTCCAGAGGGCAGATCTGATATTAGATGTAAATTTTTGGGCATTATTGAGGTATTTCTGAGAGGCCTTTACGAAAATACAGCATTTCTTTGAGTGCAAGTTAGATATTCATCCCCCCCCTCCACGGTAAAAATTCTTTAACCCATCCACCTTAACTTTTAAGCTGTAGAACACGATATTCCAAGAAATTCATACCAAAGCGACATTAATTAACTGCCCCCTCACATCATCATATCATCACCTCCAAGACATTCTTCAGACAATTCTTGCTAAAAATTATGTTTGAATCGGGTGATTCAAGTTTTCGCAAGCCAAACATATCATCATTACCTCCAAAACAATCCACACCACCCTGACACTAAACACCACAACTCCATCATCCACGTGGCACCACCCCTCATCATCCCCCTAGGAAATTTTTAACCTTTTCCAAGAGAAAATTAGCTCATTAATCTAAATTAAATAATTTTTTTACTTGAACTGAGGAACTCGGCATTTCCTTGCTAGATTGTGTTACTCCAAGCAATGCAAGCAACAACACTATACTATTACTGCTCTGCAGTACCCCTCTGACAACGCCCCATCACCCCAAGACATTTGTTCGGACATTTCTTGTTAACAAATTATACTTCAGCCCATTTATTCAAGTTTTTCGCAAGCCAAACTTATCATAATAACCTCCAAAATACTCCACACCACCGGGATGCTACAAACCTCCACCTCCATCATCCACATGGCATCATCCCCCCCCTAGGAAATTTTCAACCTTTTTCCAGAGAAAATATAATCTAAATAAAACACTATTTTATTTGGACAGCGGAACTCGGCATTTGATTACTAGATGGTGATACTTCAAGCAATTCACACCACAATACCACACATTTAATGCTCTGCGGCACCCCTTTCACATTGCCCCATCACCCCCAAGACATTTTCACATGTTAATAACATTTGATGTTAATAAGTTATACTTCAGCCCATTGACTAAAGTTTTCGCAAGCCAAGCGTATCATAATAACCTCCAAAATACTTCATACCACCGTGACATTACACACCTCCCCTTCCATCATCCACATTGCACCCCCCCCCTCTAGGAAATTGTCAACCTTTCCCATTTCCTTGCTAGAGTTTGATACTCCGAGCAATTCATGCCACAATTCCACACTATTACTGCTCTGTGTCACCCTTTGACTCAAAGATAATAAATTTCTCCTAGAAATAAAAAAATTCTGTTAACGCTAAAAAGTTTTCTGACAGAACTAGAAAGTTTTTCTTAACACTAAAAATTTTTTTCTTGGAATTAACAAATTTTTTCCTCATACTAACAAAGCTTTACTTAATACTAACAAATTTATTCTTAGAAGTAACAACTTTTTACTCGATGATAAGAAAGTTTTATTGAACACTGCCAAGTTTAACTCGGAATTCGCAGCTTTTTCTTAATAGTAAGGAACTTTTTCTAATAGTCACAAGTTTTCCATCAGAGATAACATATTTCTCTTGGAAGTGACAATTTTCTGTTTACGTTAACAAGTTTCTAGTTAGAAGCAGCAAATTTTTTTAACACTAACAAATTTTTCTTAGACGCAACAAGTTTTTACTTAATACTAACAAAGTTTTACTTAATACTAACAATTTTTTCTTAAAAGTATCAGCTTTTTCCTCAATATAAACAAAGTTTTACTTAATACTAACAATTTTTTTCTTAGAAGTAACAACTTTTTTCCTTAATGGTAACACACATTTATTCGTTATAAACAACATTCTTTCGGGAGTAGTAAGCTTTTTTTAATAGTAAGAATTTTTTCTAATAGCAGCAAGTTTTCCATCGAAGATAACAAATATTTCTCTTAGAAGTAACAATTTTTTCTAAGAAATTTTCTGTTAGAAGTAGCAAGTTTTTCTTAACAATAACAAATCTTTTCTTAGAAGTAACAACTTTTTTCCTTAATGCTAACATTGTTTTACATAATACTAACAGATTTTTACTTAGAAGTAACAACTTTTTCTTTAATACTAACAAACCTTTACTTAATACTTTCAATTTTCTCATAGAAGTAACAGTTTTTTCTTAATAGTAACATTTTTTTCTAATAGCATCAAGTTTTCCGTCAAAGATAATCAATCTTTGATAGTAACAAAGTTTTAATTAATACTATAAAATTTCTCTTGGAAGTAATAGTTTTTTCTTAATAGTAAGGAATTTTTTCTAATAACAGTAAATCTATCGTCAAAGATAACAAATTTCTCTTAGAAGTAACAATGTTCTGTTTACGATAACAATGTTTCAGTTAAAAGTAGCAAGTTTTTCTTAATACTAACAAATTTTGTCTTAGAAGTAAAAAGTTTTTCCTTAATACTTACAAAGTTTTACTTGATACTAAAAATATTTTTCTCACAAGTAACTACTTTTTTTTCAATACTAACAAAGTTTTACTTAATACTAACGGACTTTTTCTTAGAAGTAACAGCTTTTCCTTAATACTAAGAAAGTATCGATTAGTTTTATAAATTTTCATTTAGAAGTTACAGATTTTTTCTTAATAGTAAGAAATTTTTTCCAATAGCAGCAAGTTATCCGTCAAGTGTAAAATTTCTCTTAGAAGTAAAGATTTTCTGTCTCCGCTCACAAGTTTTCTATTAGAAGTAGCAAGTTTTTCTTAACAGTAACAAATTTCTTCTTAGAAGTAACAATTTTTTTCCTTATTGCTAACAAAGTGTTACTTAATACTAACAAATTTTATCTTAGAAGTAACAACTTTTGCTTAATACTAACAAAGTTTTACTTAATACTATCAAATTTATCTTGTAAGTAACAGCCTTTTCTTAATAGTAAGACATTGTTTCTAATAGCAATTAAATAAAAAAAACAAGTTTTTTAAACTGAAAGTAAGGAGCGACATTAAAACTTAAAACGAACAGAAATTATTCCGTATATGAAAGGGACTGTCCCCTCCTCAACACTTCGCTCTTTACGCTAAAGTTTTTTATTGTTTTAAAAAATAAAGTTGTGAGACAGAGTCAAAGTTTAGCGTAAAGAGCGAGGCGTTGAGGAGGGAACAGCCCCTTACATATACCGAATAATTTCTGCTCGTTTTAAGTTTTAATGTCGCTCCTTACTTTCAGTTTAAAAAATTTGTTTTTTTATTTAATTTCTGATCGTTTTTCAGTTAATGAAGCTTTTATTTTGGCTCACCGTCATTGTATAAGTAAACAAAATTTGCATAAAAATTTTAGTTTTCTTTTGCTAAAAGGCTGTCTCTAAATTTTGTTCTGACGTAATTTACAAATTAACTTACGTAACGAACTTCTATATTTGTATATTTTTCTTCTGGAAAAAAAATACAAAGTTGCAGATTTTTTCAGATATGAGCTTAAAACTTATGTAATCGAGTTTTTTGATACGCTGAATCTGACAGTGTGATTTTCATTAATATTCTTTCACTTGTAGGGGCTGTTTCCCCCCTTTTTAAAAAATCGGGTAATTTTTCTCAGGCTTGTAGGCGTTGCTGATTAATACTAAACTGATAAAAATTTATATATTTAGAATCAGCATTATAAGCCCATTCCTTTGATACATTTATTGACATCAAAATTCCGTTTTTAAAAGTTTCAATTACTATTGAACCGTATCGCTTGTTTTTTTATAGTTGTTTTTTATTACGTATATGTTATTACGTATATGAGGGGGTTCTCCCCTTAGTCAATACCACGCTCTTTACGTTAAAAGTTAAAAACAAATTTTATTCACAAACCCCTGAATCACAAAGGCCGTTTAATGAGAAAAGATAGATCTTTTGAAAGCACAAAAAAACTGTAGCGTAAAGAGCGAGGTATTGACTTGGGGGAGAACCCCCTCATATACGTAATAATTTTTGTTCATTTTAAGTTCTAATGTTGCTTCTTACTTTCAGTTGAAAAAACTTGGTTTTTTTAAATTTAATTTCTGATTGTTTTTTAAATAGTGCTTGGAAATCAGGCGCCCCTTTCATAGAAATGTTCCTTACCCCAAAGAAACATCCTCCACGGAAATATTCTCCCGAGTAACCCCCTCCTCTAGCCCCCCCCACCAGAAAAAAATCCATCCTGAAAATTTCTGTATACTTCCCAATAACCAAAACAATATGTAAGCAATGGGCAAAGTTCATAACTTGCATCCCTTCCCCTGGGAACTGTGGGGGATTAAGTCATCCTAAAAGACATATTCATTAGATTTTCGACTATGCTGAACAAAATGGCTATCTAAAAATTTTAATTGGGCGACATTGAGAAAAAAATGAGCGTGGGAGGGGGCCTAGTTGCCCTCCATTTTTTTTGTCACGTAAAAAGGGCACTAGAACTTTTAATTTCCGTTCTAATGAGCCCTTATAAGATGTTCTAGGACCACTGGGTGAATACTATTACCCCTGGAACAAAAAAAACATGCATCCGTGATCTTTCTTCTGGCAAAAATGGAAAATTCCACATTTTGTAGATAGGAGCTTGAAACCTCTACAGTAGGGTTCTCTGATACGTTGAATATGATGGTGTGATTTTCATTAAGGTTATTTAGCTTTTAGGGGGTCTTTTCCCCTTTTTTCGAAAATCAGCCAAATTTTCTCAGGCGCTCAACTTTTAATAGGTATGATTAAACTTGATGAAAATTATATTTTTGAAATCAGATTTAAATATGATTCTTTTGATGTATCTATTGGTATCAAAATATCTATTGGTTTCGTTTGTTTGAGTTTTTGTTACCATTGAGCCGGGTCGTTCCTTACTTACAGTTCGTTACCACGAACTGTTTGACAAGTTTTCCGTCAAAGATAACAAATTTCTCTTAGAAGTAACAATTTTCTGTTTACGTTAACAAAATTTCTGTTAGAAGTAGCAAGTTTTTCTTAACAGTAACACATTTCTTCTTTGAAATAACAATTTTTTTCCTTCTTGCTAAAAAAGTGTTATTTAATACTAGTAATGTTTATCTTTGAGGAAACAACTTTTCCTTAATACTAACAAAGTTTTACTTAATACTATCAAATTTATCTTGTAAGTAACAGCCTTTTCTTAATAGTAAGACATTGTTTCTAATAGCAGCAAGTTTTTCGTCAAAGATAACAAATTTCGCTTTGAAGTAACAATTATCTGTTTACGTTAACAAGTTTTCTGTTAGAACTAGCAAGTTTTTCTTAAAACTAACAATTTTTTCCTAGAAGTAACAACTTTTTACTTAAAACTAACAAAGTTTTAATTAATACTATCAAATTTGTCTTGGAAGTAATAGCTTTTTCTTAATAGTAAGGAATTTTTGGTAATAGCAGCATGGTTTTCGTAAAAGATAACAAGTTTCCTGTTTACGCCAACAAGTTTTCAGTTAGAAGTAGCAAGTTTTTCTTAACAGTAACAAATATTTTCTTAGAAATAACAAGTTTTTTCTTCACACTTACAAAGTTTTGCTTAATACTAACAAATTTTTTCCTAGAACTAACGGATTTTTTCCTTTAAACTAACAAAGCTTTACTTTATACTATCAATTTTTTCATAGAAGTAACAGGTTTTTTTAATAGTAAGAACTTGTTTCTAATAGCAGTAATTTTTCCGTCAAAGATAACAAATTTCTCTCAGAAGTAACAATTTTCTGAAGTACTAAATTTGCTGTGTTTAAGTTAGGTTCCTTTCACTTAGGTTAGCATGAGTGGTCATGCTAACCTAAGTTAAGTGAAGTTAACTTAAACGTAGTTAACATCATGTAGTTAACAAGTTTTCTAAAAGAAAACTTGTTAGCGTAAACAGCAAATTGTTAATTCTAAGAGAAATTAATTATCTTTGACGGAAAACTTGTCGCTATTAGAAAACATTTATTATTATTAAGAAAAACCTGTTTCTTCTAAGAGAAATTTGATAGTATTAAGTAAAACTTTGTTAGTATTAATAAAAAAGTTGTTATTTCTAAAAAAGTTGTTTGTATTAAATAAAACTTTGTAAGTATTAAGGAAAATAGTTGATAAATAGTTTAAAAAAAATTGTTAGTGTTAAGAAAAACTTGCTACTTCTACCAGAAAACTTTTGTAAGCAAAAACAGAAAATAGTTACCTCTAAGAGAAATTTGTTTTCTCTGCAGGAAAACTTTCTGCTATTAGAAAAATTTGTGACAATTAAGAAAACCTATTACTTCCCTGAGAAATTCGATAGTATTAAGTAAAGCTTTGTTATTATTGTGAAAATTTTTGTTACTTCTAGCGAAAAATTGTTAATATTAAGTAAAACTTTGTTAGTATTAAGGAAGAACACGTTACTTCTAATAAAAAGATTTTTAGAGTTGAGAAAAAAAATTGCTACTTCTTACTGAAAACTTGTTAGCGTAAAGAGAAAATTGTTACTTCTAAGAGAAATTCGTTATCTTTGACGGTTAAATTGCTGCCGTAAGAAAAAATTTCTTACTATTAGAAAGCTGTTACTTCCAAGAAAAATTTGATAGTACTAAGGAAGACTTTGTTAGTATTAAGGAAAAAGGTTGTTACTTCTAAGAAGAAATTTGTTATTGTTAAGTAAAACTTTGTTAGTATTAAGGGAAAAAGTTGTTATTTCTAAGAAAAGATTTTTTAGTGTTAATAAAAACTTACTACTTCTAATAGAAACTTGTTAGAGTACACAGAAAATTGTTGCATCAAAGAAAAATTTGTTATCTTTGACGGAAAACTTGCTACTATTAGAAACAATTTCTTACTATTAAGAAAAAACCTGTTACTTCCAAAAGAAATTTGATAATATTAAGTGAAACTTCACTAGTATTAAGGACAAAAGCTGATATTTCTAAGAAAAAAATTGTTAGTATTAAGTAAAACTTTGTTCGTATTAGGAAAAACTTGTTACTTATAAGAAAAAAAATTGTTAAAGTTAAGAAAACTTCTAACTGAAACTTCTAACTTTAAGAAAACTACTTCTAACTGAAAACGTGTTAGCGTAAACAGAAAATTGTTGCTTCTAAGAAACATTTGTTATCTTTGACGGAAAACTTGCGACTATTGGAAAAATTTCTTACTATTAAGAAAAAACCTGTTACTTCCAACAGAAATTTGATAATATTAAGTAAAACTTTGCAAGTATTAAGGGAAAAAGCTGTTACTTCTAAGAAAACACTTTTTAGTATTAAGTACTAAAATACTTCCAGTATTTGAGTACTTTGCCACAATAGTGGTCTATAGCTCGTGCACCTCTTGTTTGAACGTAAGCAAGCTGTGTCCAGTTTTATCAACGTATGGATGACCGCTCGGACGTATTGAGACCCCAAGGGGATACTGGCCGCTTGTATTTGTAGAGACTCGGGAGTGCTGTCCAATGGTAACTGTAGAGACGCGTGGTACTTGCTGCTTGCACCTGTAGAGACCCTGGGGGTACTGGTCGCTTGTCCCTATTAAGGTCCACGGAGGGAACGGTCACCTGTATCTGTGTTAACATTACTACTGTCGTATAAAGTGAAAAATAACTTCTCTGATTTGTCTTAGGTACAAAATTTTTTTCAGAAGTGATTGAACCGAAGCGAAGTCATGTGTCAGGCGTTTTTGTACCAAAATCTGACCACATATGCCTTAATCACCATATTTAGCACCTTAAAATATAGGGATAATATTTAAAGCCTAAGGCTAGGGCTGAATCAGGCACTTACGATCTGATACTATCGTCAAAAATCTTAAAAAATAATGGAAGAAACTGGGCAAGTTTTATATTATATAATATTTTAATATATTGTATAATATAACAATAGGTTAATTATATAGCCACGCTACAGGTTATATACTTTGTGGCACAGTAAAAATATCTTCAGCGTGAAATTTTACATGACGAATCCTTCAAATGGCCTCTAAGATTACACTCTATTAAATTTCTAGTCAGATTCATTCATTTTATTAATTTATTATTTATTTTGTCTTAGTACCATTTGACGGTTCCCTTTTCGGGTCTTTTCTTTTTAAGTGTTGTTTTGTTTTGAATCACCTGAAAGTACCTGGGATCTAATTAAAAAAGTAAAAGTGGAGTGTTCAAAGGTTTTTTTTAGGGGCACTCGGATTTTAAATAATTAATTTATAAATAATATATTAAGAGGACATGGAAATTCAATTCTATTGCAATTTTTAATCCTTACTTCAAAACTGTCAACTTTTCCGTTTTGAAAAACTTTCTATGAGTCCGTTGATTTTGAATTAAAAGCAAGTATTTTTGCTGTAGGCATTAAGACATGGCTAATTGTAGAAAAATCCACGACAAATAGTCCGAGTGATTGAAAGGCCAATATAGGATAAGCCCTTTTTAGGATTGTATAAAAATAATGTCACTCCATTTGTTGATAGATAAGTTTATCTGTCATCCATTCATAGGTCATTCCTAGGGCAGAACTAAGGTAGAAAGTTATAGAATTAAGGGCTAAGGGGAAAAAAATTTCAGGGCTGAATTTTTCCTCAAACAAAATTTAAACAGTACGGTTAGTGATTGTTTTATAAGAGTTATCACTTAAGTTAACTTAATTCTCTTGCTGACTTGGCGCCAGCGTCAAGAGAGCAGACACTAGTAGAAGGGACCCTAGTACTCCCTTGAGTCACCCCTGCTGCCATCTACAATTTAGTCTAACTCTGTACGAACACCATATATGGGCATGGAATCCCCAGGGAGAACACGTTTCCGAGGACTTGATTGCGTAATCGATTGGGAATTGTTGTTGTTGTTCGTCCAAGTGCGCGCTAGGGAGAATGTTATGATCCGATAACGGGAAACAGAATCACGTGTCTCCTTCTAAACCAATCAGAGGGCTGGTTACATCTCCTTCTAAGCCAATCAGAGGATCGCTTACATTTGGTTTTCCCCATTACATCGCAATTCGCCCTTGAGATTTCATATAAAACGGACATGCATTGTGATTAAATTATCAGACAGTATTGTGACACAATGGATACAACAAAGAATATTATTGATGAGTTAGAAGCCTTGGCAACATCCATTTACCATGTAAGTTCTGTTGTAGTACATTTTCATTTTTATTCTCAAAATAAAAGCATTTTCCCTGGTCATCCTCCCGTCTATTCAGGTGTACCCCCTTCCCCCTCCCACACAATACACACTCCACTACGATATCTTTTTACTCTCTGTAAAGCGTAAAATATGTTCTTTTTACCACCTTAACCTCCCTTCTCTCCCCTCTGTTTATGACTGTAATTCTTTCATTGGAAATAATTCTATTTCTCGAAAAAGGTGACTTTTTCACCCGTCTGCATTTTCAATGCACCTTTCTGTATCCTAGCAAAAGTGACAACTGACATCCGTCTCTCTGTTGTCATTAAGCCGCTCTGTTTTGACATAAAACTACGCGCAAGGTTACAATTAGTTTGGCACCCTTTTCCTGTGTGTTTACGATAGCGGCCTAGCCAATGGGATTGTTTTTCTCCGTCAAATTAAAACAGTTTCACGCAGAAAGATATTACTGTTAATTAAGCTAGGCCTACACAACATGTATTTGGAGGAGAGAAACAATTTATTTTCAAAAATAATTGCTAACAAATATTTTTAGGACATTGCTGAAAAGGGGAGAGGGGGACTTCATTGTGATAAACGTTTTTTAGACAAAATTATGGCTAGGGGGCATAATAATTTTCCTTCTGTGAAAAAGGGGAAAATTATTTCGATACTAACTTTTTTCTCTTCTTTTAAGGACAATTATGAAGAATATATCACCCCTCCACCTGTAAAGAGAGCAAGGGAGGGTGAGACAGCCCCACAACACGCCAGCCACTGGTTGGAGAAACCTGCTGACACATCGGTGAAAGAATGTAACGCCGTCAGCCTGTCCACTCTCCATCATGCGCTGCCTTCAAGAGCTGGCCCACCTACACAAGGTCAGGAGGTCCAACATGCTTCGCAAGGGCCTTCAGGCACTCAACTGCATCCGGAATTTAAAAATGTAAGCATTTTTTTTTTACCTAACTTAGAGAAATATCTAAACAAACCCATTTTTCATCACTGTAAAAGTGTGTGTTTCTCAGAGATATTAAAATATTAAACCCCCACCCCAACCATTGTTTTAAATTTCTCTGCTCCCTCCTCCCTGAGAGATATCTAAATATAATGTAATTTTTTTTGTTTTTGCTTTGTCAAAGAAAACCACTCTTTTTTTCTAATCTTTCCTATTTTCTCTGGCCCCACTGTAGGCATTTTCGCTATATCTTCAACCTCATAATAGTATTTTTCGTTAATTTCTAGTCAATTACTGATAGAACTAGATTCTTTTTATCTCAAAATTCTAATTTTCACTAGAATATTATAGTTTATCGTATACAGGGGGGCGATCGCTGTGGCGGCCGGGAAGCACAGGCCTATGCAACCTGTATTTGGAGGAGTGAAACGAGTTATTCCCCAAAAATAATTGCCAATAAATATTTTTAGGACATTGCTGAAAAGGGGGGAGGGGGACTTCATTGTGATAAATGTTTTTTAGACAAAATTATGGCTAGGTTAGGTTATGGGCATACTAATTTTCCTTCTGTAAAAAAAGGGGAAAATTATTTCAATACTAACTTTTTTCTCTTCTTTTAAGGACAATTATGAAGAATATATTGCCCTTCCACCTGTAAAGAGAGCAAAGGAGGGTGAGACAGCCCCACAACACGCCAGCCACTGGTTGGAGAAACCTGCTGTCACATCGGTGCAAGAATGTAACACCGTCGGCCCGGTCACTTTCCATCATGCGTTGCCTTCAAGAGCTGCCCCACCTACACAAGGTCAGGAGGTCCAACATGCTTCTCCAGGGCCTTCAGGCACTCAACTGCAGCCGGGATATACAAATGTCAGCATTTTTTTTACCTAACTTATAGAAAAATCTAAACAACCCATTTTTCATCGCGCTGTAAAAGTGTGTGTCTCAGAGATATAAAAATATTAACCCCCCGCCCCAACCATTGTTTTAAATTTCTCTGCTCCCCCCTCCCTGAGAGATATCTAGATATAATGTAATTTTTTTTGTTTTTGCTTTGCCAAAGAAAACCACTCTTTTTTCTAATCTTTCCTATTTTCTCTGGCCCCACTGTAGGCATTTTCGCTATCTGTTCAACCTCATAATAATATTTTTCGTTAATTTCTAGTCAATTACTGATAGAAATAGATTCTTTTTATCTCAAAATGCTGTTTTTCACTAGAATATTATAGTTTTAAAGGATTCGGTCTTCTAACAATCGACTCATTTCATCAGTCGATCAGACAGTCAAAGCCTGTCAAAGATATTAAAAGAAAAATTGTTCCCCCCTTTTTTAATCAGGTCAATTATCGTATACAGGGGTGAGGGCGGTCACCAAGCACCGCGGGGAGGGTCCGCTGGGCCGGGTCGGAGGGGAGCATTAAATAGTGGAAATTGAGGGGGGACTTGTTTGAACAAAATCAAAACCTTCTATGTCATCTTTTAGATTTTCGTTAAGTTGGAACTTTCAGAATATATTGAGTAGTGTATATGCTACTGCTTATAAGCGTCTTTTCAAGCAATAATAGTCCAATTTTTTTTAAAACCATTAGGGGTGATTTAGAGACTTTAATAACAATCTATTTTTCATTGATAGGTCGCTTTGGTTCCATATTCAACATCTCCCCCCTGCTCGTCAGTTGGAGTAGGACAGGAAACGCCTGTGGACTTCCCCAACAATTCAACATGGGACAATATAATTAACGATATTGCAGATAATATTGATGAGTTTTTAGGTGATTTTTTTAATAATGATAATAGCACAGTTGACCAGGGGGACTTACCTTTGCTGAGTCCAAACACCTGACAGCTTTTAGACGATTTTAGCTGAGAATTAACAGGGAACCCACCTTCTCTAGCCCCTGATAACCTATATCCACTTCAATCGAATGAAGTGGCTTCGAACAACTCTATTATTGAACAATGTGGAGGGGGAGGGGGTTTTGATGATAATAATATACAAGAGGGGGAGGGGGAGGGTAATACCCAATTTACATCATTCCCTGAATTTCAGCTATCAAACACAATTTTAAATGCAATAGTTGTCTACACTGCACTTTTTGGTGACCCATTTAATTCGCTTTTGTGTGGTATTTTTATGTTTGGCCCCGTAGAAATAGTGCATGACTATGTAGATAGAATTCATGCACTGCAGGAGAACTAAATTCAATTTTGGGGAGGGGGGAGGGATTCGATTAAGGTTTCAATTGCTTTAAAGGTATTTTATTTCAATGAGGGGAAAAGCGAGGTTTACCGAGATGCTCGTGATCCATCCAAATTTAGAGAATTTTGAGGGTGCTTTTTCCGAGTGGATAGGTCATATTATTACGCATCTCGAGAATTATAGCGAAAACGGGAGCGGGTCAGTAGTTCTTTATGTCAAAAATTTAAGTGTTAATATCTGTAAATTTAAGAAAGATTTTATTTTAAGAGGGGGGGCAGGTGGGTATGATAGGGATACAGTTTTAAAATATAATTGAGATTTAGCAGGTTGTCGTGGTGTCCAGCGGATCTGTTTTGAAACAGATCATAAATGTTTCAAGTACGCTTTCCTCGTATCAGCATTTCGAGCCTCTAGCAGATAACACATCAAAGACAAATTTGGATCATTGATCTGTATATGGGAATGAAGTGTCCAATTTTCCCATTACAGATTTCGCGTATTTAGAGATAAACTACACCGTAATGCTTAGATCCATTGATTTTCTTGAAACGGCCAATGCTCATTTAAATATTGGCGTCACTATGGTTTATTATGAAACAGAATTTGAAGATGGGGTTCGTTCAAAAAAGAAGGGGGTGGTCTTCCCAGTAAGGGACCCGTCGATTGAATTGGTCAAACACTGGGTTTGGTTGTTGTACACACCACCATATAGTGACCTAGCCAATTCAATTGGCCATTTTAACCCAATCACAGACATCAGTAGAGTTCTTGGGGAGGGTAAGAAAAGGAGGGTATGTTTCTACTGTCCGACATGCCTGTCTCGATTTTGGACAGAATTAAAGTTGCAAAATCATATGAAGCACTGTAGACGGCATGGCTACCAGTCAGTGGAAACGGTTTCAGGGGATAGGGCCATTTTACCTTTTAAAAATTTTCAAAACACCCTCCTCCAGAGCAACAAAATATCTTTGGATTGTGAGGCAAAGCTGGTGGAAGTGAACGATCCTCGATTTCCAAACCGAATCAAAGAACATCAAGCTATTGTAGTCTCATATGCCCACGCCCAAAGAGACAATTCTAACACCATGCAGTTGTTAGAAATAGTAGAAACATTGGATGAGGGAGAGTGCATGATCAAGGCACTGACTAAATTAATTGGCACAGCTAATGGCGCTATTTCTCGTTTGAGAAATACGCATTATCCTATGGTGTTGTCTGCAGAGGATCGTCTCGCGATTAAAAATCAAAAATATGCTGGGTTTGTAAGGGGGAGTTTGAAGAGGGGGATAAGGGGACTAAAGGTAAAAGAGGGGTGAGGGGGAAAGTCACAATCACGTGTGGTAGGAAATATCCTCTGGGGGTAGTAATTTTAGAGGAGTTGCGCATCAATCGTGTAACTTAAACGTTAGCCAGCAGTTTTTTATCCCAGTTTTTATCCACAATTCAAATTATGATTTAAAATTTATTTTACCGGCACTGGCATGGATGCACAGGGGGGGAGGGGGAGTAGACAGTCCATGGGTAAATAATTCATTTACATATAACATTATTCCCAAATCGGCCGAGAAGCTGTTGCTTCTCAAGCTGAAATGGCAGGTAGTAAATAATGGGCATACGTGTTGGAATAAAATCAGGTTTTTAGATTCCTTTAGTTATTTTGCCAAGGCATTGATGATAGTTTTCCTTTGCTTAAACAGCACTTTCCAGACAGTGAAATGTATGACCTATTGACCTGTAAAGGTGTATACGCATACGACTATTACTGTTCTGGCGCTCGCTTAAGCGAGGTAAAACTACCTCCAATTGAAGGTTTTTTACAATTCACTCACCAACAGTTAATACACATCCGAGAACTAGTAATTTTCAAAGAAGGTATGGGCGAACGGGAAGTATAAAAATCGATGGGACTATTTTTGACTTTACTTGACCAGTGACGATTTAACTCTATTGGGTATAGTTCGTCAGACCACAACCAAAATCCATTCAGAGTTCGGACAGGATATAGGTTATTATTTTTCCACGCCGCATTTGGTGATGGACTTGATTTTAAAAATTAGAAGGGAGGAAATAGGTCTAATCACCAACGTAGATCAGCACCTCTTTGTAAAGCGTTCAATGAGGGGAGGGTATGTTTTTCATGGGGATCGTGTCTTTTCAACGGATCCGAGCGGACAAAACAGCAACACCGCTGCAAAGTCAAATGCAGTGTTCTTGGACATGAACTCATTGTACCCCTTGGCAATGTCTCACTACTCTTTGCCGTGTGGTAACTATAAATGGCTTGAGAATCCTTGTGAGTTCCCCGACATTAACACCTTCGAGGACAATGGGCCACAAGGATGGTTCTTTGAAATTGACGGGCACATTCCTCTGGCGTTTCACAATTCAGTCAGAGATTTTGTTTTTCCCTGTATCAATCGACCCGTGAGCAGGGGCTCACTAAGCCCCTAAAATTAATCATTGATTGAGGATATGGGGATGCACTGGACCCCTTCTAAGCAAAAACTGATTGCTGATTTGGACCCTAAGGAGAATATCGTTGTTCACCATAAGCTTTTGCACTGGATGGTGAACAATGGTTTCAAGATCACCAAAATACATAGGGTCCTGCAATTCAATCAGAAACCATATTTGAAAACGTTTATCGACACTTTTGTTGATAAAAGCTCTTGGGCAAACTCTAAACTAGAGATGGAAATGTATAGATTCGTTCTAAATTCCGCGTTTTGCAGAATGTGTGAAAGTAAACACAACAGATCTCGCTGCGACGTCATGACTGATCCTCTAGAGTGTGCACGAATTATTGCCGACCCCAATTTTAGATCGTTCACGAGCATAGAGGCTGGCATGGTTCTTCTACACAGGAAAAAGCGAAATGTGGTACTGAACAAGAATATAGCAGGAGGTAGTTCAGTACTTGAAATTTCCAAAAAGCTCATGTTGTCATTTTTTTACAATGTGTGTAAGGTGCAATGGCCACGGGCGGGGGAGGTTCAAGTTTACTACGGGGATACATATTCCCTGCTGTTAAAGGTAAAAACCGAGGATTTATTGGGTGATCTAGAAAATGGGGAACACATAAGCTCGCGGATAGATTTCACCAACTGGAATCCGTCCCTCTACCCCGAGTTGGTGAAACGTCAAGCCCCCAACCAACTATTAATGCTATAATCAGAGACGGGGAGTGATTTGATATCCTGGGGGGTGTTCCCGGGTTCTAAATTTTATTGCGTGGAAACTCATAATGGGGATGAAAAGCAGGCGTGTAAAGGGGTGCCTACACATTTTGTAAAGAGCAATTTCAACATGAGCGCGTACAGAGACCGTGTAGAAAGTAGCCTAGTGCCGAGAGTACAAGTGCTTGCAATTCGCTCTCTACAGTACAGAAATTATACTGTGAGAGTGGAAAAAATGCAATGTCATGTATATCTGACAAAGTTTATGTGCTTGAAAATGGTCTGAGTGTACTGCCATATGTCCACTACCTTATTTCAGAGCGATCTGACTGCACAGACTTTCACAATCAACTTGGCCTGGATAAATGAGGCTAACCCAACCTAACCAACTAACCTTTCATAAATTAACTAACCCTAACCACCAGCCTTTCATAAATTACTGACCCAATCTCATCTTTACCACCACTGACCGAACCCAACCTAACCTACAGCAGTGACGACAACTATTGTATACAGTTTTTTCCATCGCGGCCCCTGGGAGTGGGGGGTCCCTCCCTCGGCCGGCCTTCAGCCCCGCGGGGTGGGGGGTCCCGCCTCCGGCCGGCCTTTGGCCCCGCGGCTCCCGGGGAGGGGGGTCCCGCCCATGGCTGGCCTTCTGCCCCGGGGGGTGGGGGGTCCAGCCCGCGACTGGCCTTCGGCCCCGTGGCCCCGGAGGGGGGTGGGGGGACCCCCTTTTAAATTCATTATGTTCAACTCTTCTATCAAATTTGTTTAAGTGTCTTTTTTCATGTGTTTTTGTTGTTTTCAAGTGCTGTTGTACAAATAGTGTGCTACTGTGTGTACTAGTGTACATAGAGTGATGTTCGACAAAAAGTGTTTTTTTATGACAATAAGTGTTATTGTTGTTCTTGCTGTTCTTGCTGTTCATGTACAAAAGTGTTTTTTTTATTTATGTTGTATATAAAGTGTCATTTTTATGTTGTTGTTCATGTTCATGTTGAACAAATAGAGTTTTCATGTTGCAAATAAATGACCATGAAACAATGTTTTTTCTCAGGGTTCTTGTTGAAAAAGTGTCATTCTTATGTAGTTGCTGTTGTTCATGTTGAACAAATAGAGTTTTCATGTTGAATAAATGACCATGAAAATATGTTTTTGTTGTTCTTGTACTAGATAGGTCTATGGGAAAATTATTACTACTACTTATTCATTGGAAACGTATGATTTACAGTTAGTTGTAGTCCAACTTTTGTCAGCAACAGCAGCAGCAGCATATATCAATTTAAAACACCCTTCAGATTGTTTCTGTGTGGTCCCTCAATGTCGGGGAAAACAATACTTTTAGCTAAAATAATTCAAAATTGTCAGAAAATGTTTTTTGAAAAACCAAAGAAAACTTATTATGGTTTTAGTATTTTGTAATAGTCCTGCGATCAAATAAAAGCTATTTACTCAACCAGACCAATAAAATTCATACGGGAATTTGATGTTTTCTGTAATATTGAACTGAAATCAAGGCAAATTATTGATGATTTGACTGAATCTATTGGACTGTTCCCACAGGAAATGTTAAAGTTGTTCACCTTTTACTCCCACCATGAATAGATTTCCGTAACCCTAGTTCTACACAATCTGTTTCATCAGAGCAAATGTATGCAAACCCTTGCATTGAATTGCACTGTCTATATTATCTATCGAGTTGTTCATGATTCTAGCTCGCTAATAACTCTCAATAAACAAATATACCCCGGCGCCCCTAAATTTCTGTTGTCAGCGTATACTCAGGCGACTAATAAAACCTATGATTCCAATTTGCTAGATCTTAATCAGAGCACGCCCGACGATCGACATATTGTCAGCGACATTTTAAACAATGAAATTACAGTATATCTTCCGGTGAACAGTAGAAAAGGGTAGTAGTCGTAGTTATGACACTAAAGAAACTACATAAACAACGGCATTTATTTTCCGTTTTAAGCACTTCAAAACCCTTGCTCAGGAAGGCCATACTCAGACATGATGTTGACAATGATTTCATTAATCTAATATCTGAACTTTGTTTAAATTTAACCAAGGGTAATGCTCAACTGCCAGAAGGCGTTAGACAACGGTATCGCAGCAGTGGTTCATAGGACGTATACCGAAACGTAGAAGCGAGGGGAATATGTTTAAACGAAAATGTTCCCTCCTACCTGCTAAAAACTTTTTCACAAATTCGATGTAGAACGATGCAGGTCTCTTAAACTTCTTTATCTCAAAAATTGCTAAACCCTATAAATTGACACCATTTGAACTTTTTTTACCACCTGTTGATTATTTTGAAGACAATCTAAGCAAATTCAATAATGATGAGAATATTGCCGATGACAAAAAACTGCTTTTACTTCAAGATGCATTGCGACGCGTGGACAAACATAAACCTTATCGTGAGACCCACCGCCGCTGTTACCGATCCCTCTAAACAGGAAACATCTAAAGATTCTGCATCAGCAGCACTGCAATGAAAGGAGAAAAAATTGGATTCAATGGTATCGAAAATTGGAAACCTATTACCAGTCACCTATCGAGAACACAGTAAAAGAATATTATCCTATCTCATGTTGGAAACTGGTGAACATAAAGTTCAGGTCGATAGCAGAGGGAAACGAATTATAATTCATGGAAAAAGTTATAATCTAGTTGATTTAATTTGTGATATGGTGACGAATCGTAAAGGACTTTTATCCTTTGACAATAATCTCTACACCTTTCTAAGTGTATCAAACTTCCCCAAAAGTTTTATTGGCAATAAGCAAATTCTAAAGAAACTAAGAGAAAATAGTCCTCCAACAACACTACCAACACCATTTAAAAAGTAAGAAGATTCAATAATTGAAAATACAAGGAGCAGCAGCCGCAGTAATGATTATATAACACCTGTGGCTGCTAGTCAAAAGAAAAGACGAATTGATTCATCCACCAGTGTGCAAAAGGGGAGTGGATATTACACTACGTGTTTGCGTTCAAAATGTATGAAGTTCTGAAAGGTGTTTATGAAAATATTGGCGAAGCGGGAAGTTTAAGTTTTCCCAAAACACTTTCTAAGGTTGTCTTCAACAGCACATTAAAAAAAACAAAAGAGTATCTACAGAATGAACCGCTTTACACACTGCATTTGAGTCACAGGTTTCGAGTCAAACAATAACGATAAAATATAGCCTTTTTCCCTCTGCATATAATGCAAACGGATATTTTAACTTTAGACGCAATTCAACGGCGTCACAATGCACCCTACAAATATATTCTGGTGGCTATCAGTGTCCTTAGTCGCTATGCGTATGCCATTCCATTACGGTCAAAGAGAGGTGTTGAAGTTGCTCCGGCCATTGAAAGTATTCTTGAACAGGATTGCTATAGAAAAATTCCATCGGATCGTGGTAGGGAATTTGTTAATCCTCATGTGCAATAGGTTTTATTGAAATATAATACAACACTTTATCATAGTCACAGCCCGATAAAGGCTGCATTGGCTGAACGATTAATAAGAACGATTCGTCTATTAATTTCCAGATTTTGTACACTGAAAATACATTTGCTTTTATTCATGATTTAGATAAAACCATGCGGATATACAACCATCGACCTCATCGATCTCTGTCCAACTCAAGCCCTCGTGAAGTTCATTGCAGTAAAAATACATTTGATGCTTTTCTAAATCAATACTCCAATGGTGTAAAAGAAAAAAAATGTGAAGAGTAAATATACTATCGGTGAGGTTGTTCGATTAATAGAACCATCAATATTTTTGAAAAGAGATATTATTTATGAAGCATCAAAACTATTAAAGCTTCCAAAATTTTAGATATCAAACCCACAACATATTGACTGCGAGACACCAAAGATGATGAGATTCTCGGCGGTTTTTATGAATATTAACTGCAAAAAGTTAGAAACACTAGTGAAATTTATCAAATTGAAAAGATATTAAAGAGTCGTACTCGTAGGGGCAAGAGACAATTGCTTGTTTGCTGGCTAGGATACAACTCTGATTTCGATTCTTGGGTCAGTGCTGAAGACTTTAACAATGCCCAATGATTTCTGTGTGACTTTCATGTCCAATGTTTCCGATCCTCTCTACAATGACTTGAATAAAACAAGTGATTTTTGGACGAATCTCTCCCCCACCATCAAATTCGACGAGGGAAAGTATGAAGTGGCTCTTGTCGACTGTATTCTCAAAAATAACTACGACAATCTGAGAAAAGATCGTAAATATGAAATAAAAATTAGACCCTATGATTGGCCGCCACCATCATCCTTAGGTGATCAAGAACAAATTCAAAATATCAATTGGATGGATTATCCATATATTGAATTACCCTACGAGGAACTCACCTGTATGAATGATTTATGTTGTTCTATTAATAAAAGAATTTCCGCTCGTAAAAACGGAGCTTTTCATTTCAACTATTCAAAGGAGGAGGGCAAGATCTACATTAGTTCACCTATTACCAGTGAAAAGGTTATTCTCAATGATAATCTAAAGGATGTTCTTGGCTTTAAGCTCAATATAATCAACGGTAAAAGTGCCAGAAACACCAATTTCATTTTTGCTGACTACCCACCTGCCTTCTCCACGGACACTTGTATATTTCTCTACGCTTCATTTGTGGAAACATCTCGGGTTGGTAATTCAAATGTTCCCCTCCTACGAGTTCTTGAACAAAAAAACCAATCAAGAACATGTTCATCACTACAATATAAAGAATCTTCAGTATATTCCGGTAAGCCCTTCCTATTTGGAACTCTGTCAGTTAACACTAAGAACTGAATTAAGTGATCCCATAGCAATTTCAAAAGGTTTGGCTGTGATTACATGCCATTTTCGTCCCATCGTTCAACAACAACAACAAGATGTCTAATAAAAAAGTGGTATTCACTTGTCCTGATATTGCCTGCTATGTTAATACTCTTGGCCGAAGACAACAGGGCAATGGAATGGACTATTACAAAGGTCGCTCGTCAATGTCTGGTTATGGTCTTGGCCGTTGGTTTGCTAAGCTGTTTCGCTCTTCACTACCACTGGCAAGAAAATATCTTGTACCAGCAGCAACAGATTTTGCATTTTCTACACTATACGATTGGGGCTCTGGCAAGGACTTAAAAAAAAGTGCTTCGGAAAATCTTACGTCCAGTGCGCGAACCCTTGGCGAGAAATTAAAACAGAACGTTAAAGGTTTAAAAAGTCCAAGAAACACTGCATCGCTCATCAGTCTCCACTCATGTTAGAAACAACAGACATGACCACTCTTGTCTAAGAAAAGAAGGAAAAAGCCGACACGTACTGTAAACAGAAGAAGAAGTCCCAGGAAGAGAATTGTTAAATCGAAACTAGATTTTTTTTTCCTAAGATGTCTTACCTACCGCATAAGGATTCTCAACCTTCAATCACCGCCTCATTGAATCTATTCAATGCTGAAAATGTTGATGTGAGTGTCAAGCATGGATACTATGAACAATTTTATCCTCAACAACCCCTCTCCGATAATATCCACCTTCAAACTTATTCCAATGAAGACTACTTTATGGACTCTCAAATTATACAAGCTATATGCAATTCATGCTGATGATACCGAAGTCATATAAGGAATTGAGAGGCACCTCCAATGGATATGAATATATTACTAATACTGATAGTACAGATGCACTTAAAAATGCTACAACCTGTGAATTACATCTAGTTGGAAAAATATATCATGAAATATTTAATATACCACAATGGCTACCGCCCAATATTAAAGTGGATATAAAACTGTCGCTTGCACCATCCAATTTCATATTGAGAAAAGAACTTGCTGCCAATACTAATGTAAGTCTCTCCCTCACCTCGGCAATACTTCATGTACGGAAACAACAGGTCTGGAGTTCTGTTGCTTTGGCAGTGGAAAAAACTGAGAGCTAATGGTAACAATATTGTACTACTTGTTCCTCATACAAACACCAATCAACGTCATATTGCCATGGGGTCACGCACCTTCACCGATTCATCCTTTATCAATGGCGAAATTCCGTCAAAACTCGCTTTGTCATTTGTAAAAAGCGCTAGTGCAATAGGATCGTGGACTGGATGCCCACATAAATTCGAGATTTTTGGACTTTCATCTCTTGTGTGCAAAGTAAACGGCATCTCACTCTACAATCTATCTTTTGATAAATCCTATAGAACATTGTGTGAGTTGACCATGCAAACCCTAGATCACGATTTGCAACAATTTGAAAATGGTATAACCGAAGATATGTTTGCTAAAACACATGGTATCATTGTATTGGATTTGTCTGGCACACAGGATATGAGTATAGTACGTACGGGGAGTGTGCGTTTAGAGTGTACATTTGCCGACCCATTGGCAGAGAGTATTGCACTAATCTCACTAAATCAATATGAAACCTATTGGGAAATCACTCCCGAAGGCAGTGTTCTACTAGACTTGGCACCATGAACACCAGTCAAATAATCAATGTATTTAATATGGATCCCTACATGTCCCAGTACAAATCCTATTGTCTGCCGGATGACTTTCTTGGAAAAATTTAAAGTGTGAACAATAGCTTAATTATTGTTAATAGCAGTCCGTCGACTGTGCTGACGGGTCATTGGCATTGCATCTTTCAAAAAATGAAAACGATTGAATTTTTTGTTCCTCTTGGTCTACCCTATACATTTTACACACCCCACATCAGCAACTATATTGAGAGCAGTGGTAAAACTATTATTCAAAATCGGAAGAGGGTGCAAGATCTAACGACTAAAAGCTGTGGCTTCCATGCAATACTATACTGTGTATTCCAATGCTGTGGTTATACTTACACGCAGTGTACCCACGTTCCTGGTGACAATCCACGTCTGAACGACTTTCTAGTGGAAAATATCCTCTCAGACCTATATAATATTGATTTCACTGACCTACGAGTAAAGTGCTTACAAAATGTTTGGGAATTTGTTTATTAATAAAATGCATATGTATACAACAATGTCTTTAAATTTTCAATTTAGATTTCTTCTTCTTCGGTGTATAGACATCTGTCGTGAACCACTAATGCTGGTAAATCATTTGGATTCACTGTATATTGATCTTGATAGACTGCAAAGTCAGGGTCACATTTTCTACAGTACAATGTAACCACTCTTGTCATATCTCTTTGTATAGTCAATGATACTTTTTGCATTCATATAATGAAATTCACGAGTTTCCATCTGTCTATTTGAAGCAATATCACATACAGTGTTTTCAAATGGTGAATCACACTCGGTAACTGCCAAATAAAAATCACTTGGCTTATAGTCATAGTAGGCAGTGTCATCGCAACGATGACGTAGAAACCAAATTATCTTGGTGCCCCAACAGTTGAATCGTAGACCTGACTCCTCCTCCCCGAAAAACTTAAATCCACGTAGATACAAATCTTGTAAAAATAAACTAAAATCACGTTTGGGATTCTTTCCAATCATAGCGGGGTAAGTATTCTCCCACTGATCACATTTATCATAGTGACAATTGGAGCACAGGTGTCCTCTAGGGTGAGAGTCACACACCTCAAGAGATGAATTACATCCTTTAAAAGCCTCTATGTAATTTACAAGGATTACATAATTTACACTTTTCACTATAGTCATCAATAATTGTACAATTCTCACATTGAGTCCAACTGGCAGGAGTGTACATGCACAGTGGACATGTATAGAACATTTTTGGTTTCCAATGTCACTTGACTCTCTCACAGCTAAAACGAAACTGATCCTCGTTCGATAAATTCAAGGTGGAGGAATGGGGGAGGAGTAGCTCTGTGACGTTACCTCCTTCGAAGGAGGAGCCATCTGCATTGAATCCATTGGCAATGTTTTCAAAAGTGTATCCACGATATGATTCTGCTTTGTTCCAATTAATATATCAATCAAATGACTATAAACACTTCATTCACATTTTAAAAGTTGCATACAATAGTCCAATGGGAGAGAATCAGCTTTTATTATATTTTCAAGTGTTCGCTGACGAGAGAATATCTTCCGTTGAAGGGATAACTCAAGAAAATCGTCATCCGAAATCAAATGTTTTTCCATAAACACTAGATTCAAACTAATTCTCTCTTTCTCAAATTTATTCATTTTTCAATCCTTTCACTCTGACTGCTGACTCCAGACTGGCCCTGATTCATTAGCCCTAACCTAACCTAACCTGACCAGAAAAGAAAAGGAACATTTTTTATTTCGAAACAATTTTATTGAAGAATTACAACAACCATAATACTAAGCACGTACAATTAGCGATACAGTTTATTGTCTTCGGTATGTTTCACTAATGCACTTAAAGCACATTGTAGTCTATTCACATGTGCTATATCAACTTTTGCAGGGAAACGTAATTGATCCTCCATTTTAAATTTGCTCAAGGATACACATATCTTGCATATACTTCATCCCATTCCAGACAAAGCTGTGATCCTCTCATGATTTCCACCGCAATGTTTGGTGCTCTTGTATTATTGCCATCAACTTCTAATAGGGTAAACATTCCACTCGTCATCATCATCAACACAAATATATATCCAAATGAGTAAAGTCAAACTGTTCTTCTTCTTCTCACTCCTTTGAATTCTATTCACAGACTAATAAAAACTATAGAAAAAATCCTTTTCTTATATTACCTGCAATCCTCTCCCGATAATATGTAACCAGCCATCTGATTGGCTTAGAAGGAGATGTAACCGACTCTCTGATTGGCTTAGAAGGAGACATGTGATTCTGTTTCCCGTTATCGGATAATAGCATTCTCCCTAGCGTGCACTTGGACGAACAACAACAACAATTCCCAATCGATTACGCAATCAAGTTCTCGGAAACGTGTTCTCCCTGGGGATTCCATGCCCATATATGGTGTTCGTACAGAGTTAGACTAAATTGTAGATGGCAGCAGGGGTGACTCGTGGGAGTACTAGGGTCCCTTTTACTGACACTATCCTTCTCCAGCAAACTTGATCTTGCGCTGCCGGGGGTGCATCTTCAGGTCTTATGCATGCCTTACTTAGAAAGTAATCTAGACAGTCGGACCATCTTACTCTTGGGCGACTCTATGGTCGTTCCCATCCACGGACCAGAGGGTTAAAATCAAATACGATGCGATAAGGGATTTCTTGTGACATTCGTAGAAAGTGGTCGTACCATCTCAGTGTTTGTCGTGCAACTTGCAGGGAAAATGGAACCTGCATTGTACGGGAAAGGAGGTAGGTGTTACTGACATAGTCAGCGATTCTTACGTCGAGGTCGCGTTCAACTGATATATCTCTTCCAATATTCCAATCTCCTTCAAATAATCCAATGTTTATATTTAATTTCTGGAAAAGAAACTAAAACATGAAAATAAAGTAAAAACAGAAAATTTGAGAAAGGTGTTTCAAAAAGGCACTGGAAAAATCAACCAATACTTTCTGTCAGTAACAACAAAATAAAAATTGCTTTCTTTACAAGGAAATAGAAAGAAAAAGAAGATAGAGATAAGAAACATAGAATCATTTTTCAAAAAACAAACTACAAATTGTCCAGCTTCTTAGATGTTCGATGTATAATGGGCCCATTTTGTACCGGCAATTATACAGATTGAGGATCCTTGGATTATTCTGATTTAAGCAAGATGCAAAATGTGTTTTAGCTAAAAATTTAGCAATAGTGAAGGGAGGTCCAGTTGCCTATATGCGGTAATTTATATTACATTTGAAAAATATACGGATAATTTAAATTCCACATATGTAACTTTTTCTTCGAGAGTTCAATCTTTTTCCAATGTAAGCATTACTTTGTAGCTGGATAACGCTGTATTCAATCCAGTACTGTGAATACATTTATTTCAGGTAGTCTCTCTGAGCTAATGCTAGTCTGACTGAGGTAATCTTAGTAAGTCGCTAAAGCTACGAATACGTGAAGATGAAAAGGTGATGTTGGGCAACGAAAAGATATATCAGGTTAATAGCTTCACTTACCTTCGTAAAATTATTGGTAAAAACGATGGGAGTAGTGAAGATGTTAAAAGTAGAATATCCAAGTGTCAGGGTATTTCTTAACAGTTGAAAAAAGTTCAAAACCAAGATTAAAATATTGGAAGCTACTGTGGTGATAGTGCTCAAATATAGTTCTCAAGCATGAGCGCTCCGAAAAACGGATAGAGATTTGCTAGATGTTTTCCAGAGAAATTACCCACGGATTGTTCTGGGTACCCGACTGACTGATTGTATTTCAAACAGCTGGCTGTACAAAAAGTGTGTTTCGACCCCGTTTTATAAGTAGAGATGACCCTAAAGGTCGTGACAGCACACCATATATGGGCATAGAATACTGTCAGTACTCCTAATAAGGGCATAGCCTCCCTAGGGAGAAAGATTACGTAATGGGGTCAATGACCTCTTTTTCCAAGATCGATTTATTTGATGTTTCTATGTGTAATAGCTCCGGGGCGAAGGTTGCACATGCGCATTGAATTCTAAAGGGAACAATGTTATTGATCTAGGTCTCGAGGGGGAAGTGAATTTCCGAGAAATTGATTGCGTAATCAAAGTGTGTCAACAACAACAACAACGACCTTGACATTTGCTGAGAGCGTGCACTTACAACAACAAAAACCCGGAATTTGGAACACCTGTGCTGTCGACCACAATTCACCTATCGTGAATCAATAATTCCCCTTAGAAACAACAAATTAATTTCCCTTTCTTGACAGATCAATCAATCAATGACATCATCTATCAGACTTTAAAAATTTTCGCCTAGAAACGATTCTCCAGGAATAGATCCAAGTCATTAATATCTTTGCCTCGGAAACAACTCTTTTGGTCGAACTCCAAAGGATATTAATAACCAAAGGCCATGGACACAATTAGGCAAGAAGCATCTTAGCGATGAATTGTTCTAGCGCGCGAAAAGGTTTCATATTAATTTGAAATGCGTTAGCGCAGAGATGCCAATAACAAAGGAACACGCTGAATTTACGTTTAGGGATTATTTAGGCGAAACCGTTTTAGACAGGTTATGGAACTATTTCGGCGAAACGGTTAGAGACATTTTAAAAGATGATTTTAGGAAAGATTTTAGAAGAGAATTTAATGGTGAAACTCTGTGGTCGTTATAATACACAAGTTTCATTTGAACAGTGTTGTGAGGTCCTCTAACCCAACCCCAAAGGGTTCCAATCCTCCTACCCCAACCCCAAAGGGTTCCAACCCCGAAGGAACCCCCCGGTCCTCAAAGGCCCCCCAAGCTCCCAAAGGCCCTCCACCGGTCCCCAAATGTCCCCCAGGCCCCCAACTGTCCCACCCGGACCCTCAAAGGCCCCCAGCTCCCAAAGGCCATGCCCCCAAGCCACCGCCCCAGGCCCCCAAGCTCCCAAGGGCCACCAGCGCCCCCAAAGGCCCACCCAGACCCCCAAAGGCCATCCCCGGGCCCCCCAAAGGCCCATCGAGCTCCCAACGGACCAATGGGGTCCCAAAGGCCCTCCACCGGCCCCCAACTGCCCCAAATGCCCTCCCATGTTCCTCAAAGGTCCCCCGGGATCCCAAATGGCCACCGGCACCCCAAAGGCCCACCACCCGTCCCCCAATGTCTCCCAGGCACCCACAAGCCCCCCCCGCCCCCCCAAAGGCCTCCCCCGCCACCCAAGCCACTCCCCGCGTCCCCCAAGGTCCCCCCCAGCACCCCAAAGACCATCGGCCCTCCAGGGCCCCACAAACCCTCAAAGGCGCTCCCCGAGCACCCGTCTTTCGTTGATTTGAGTTGTCTGAAACCTATGATTTGGGATGTGTAGTTTGCTACTTCAGGCTTTTCTGAACATGATTTCTTAGCCATTCGTAGGTGTGTGTTGACTGAAACCAATACTTTGGGATGAGTAGTTTACTATTTCAGGCTTTTATGACCTAGGTTTCTTAGCCTTTCGTTGGTGTGTGTTGAGTGAAACTTATGATTTGAGATATGTAGTTTGCTATTTGGACTTTTCTGAGTTGGATTTCTTAGTCTTTCATAGGTGTGTGGTGTCTGAAACCTATGATATGGGATGTGTAGTTTGCTATTTTCGACTTTTCTGAGCTGGATTTCTTAGACTATCATAGTTAAGACAAGTCTGAAAAGTATGATTTGGGAAGTATAGTTTGCTATTTCAGACTTTTCTGAGCTAAGGTTTTCTAGTATTTCGTAGGTGAATGTTGACTGAAACTAATAGTTTGGGATGAATAGTTTGCTATTTTTGACTTTTCTGAGCTAGGTTTCTTAGTCTTTTGTTGGTGGGTGTTGACTGAAACCGATGAATTGGGACATGTAGTTTGCTATTTTTGACTTTTCTGAGATGGATTTCTTAGTCTTTCATAGGTGTGTGTTGTCTGAAACCGAGAATTTGGGGTGAGGGGTGTGTTTCGTTGGACGTTTCTGAGCTGGATTTCTGAGGCGTTCATAGGTGTTTGTTGTCTGAAACAAATAGTTTGGGATGACTAGTTTGCGAGTTTTGACAGTTCTGAGCTAGGTTTTTTAGCTGTTCATAGGTGAGTGTTGTCTGAAACCTATGAGTTGGGAGCTGTAATGTGCTATTTCCGACTTTTCATAACAGGATTTCTTAGTCTTTCATAGGTGTGTGGTGTCTGAAACCTATGATTTAGGATGTGTGGGTTGCTATTTTTTTGACTTTTCTGAGCTGGATTTCTTAGCCATTCGTAGGTGTGTGTTGACTGAAACCTATGATCTGGGATGGTTAATTTGCTATTTTTGACTTTTCTGAGCTAGATTTCTTAGCCAATCATATGTTTGTCCTTTCAGAAAATTATGATTTGGGAGGTATAGTTTGCTTTTTGGACTTTTCAGAGCTAGGATTCTTAGTCACTCATAGGTGTTTGTTGTCTGAAACTTCGAGTTTGGGATGAGTAGTTGGCTATTTCAGACTTTTCTGAGCTAAGGTTTCTTAGTATTTCATGGGTGAATGATGTCTGAAACTTATGATTTGGGATATGTAAATTACTATTTCGGGCTTTTCTGAGTTAGATTTCTTAGTCTTTCATAGGTGTGTAGTGTCTGAAACCTATGATTTGGGATGTGAAGTTTGATATTTTCGACTTTTCTGAGCTAGGTTTCTTAGCCTTTCATAGGTATGTGTTGTCAGAACATTATGATTTGTGATGTGTGGGTTGCTATTTCAGGCTTTTCTGAGCAGGATTTCTTAGCCATTCGTAGGTGTGTGTTGTCTGAAACCTATGATTTGGGATGGTTAGTTTGCTATTTTAGACTTTTCTGAGCTAGGTTTCTTAGCCTTTCATAGGTGTGTCCTTTCAGAAAATTATGATTTGGGAGGTATAGTTTGCTTTTGGGACTTTTCATAGCTAGGATTCTTAGTCACTCATAGGTATTTGTTGTCTGAAACTTCGATTTTGGAATGAGTAGTTGGCTATTTCAGACTTTTCTGAGCTAAGGTTTCTTAGTATTTCGTAGGTGAATGCTGTCTGAAACTTATGATTTGGGATATGTAAATTACTATTTCGGGATTTTCTGAGTTGGATTTCTTAGTCTTTCATAGGTGTGTGATGTCTGAAACCTATGATTTGGGATGTGCAGTTTGCTATTTTTAACTTTTCTGAGCTAGGTTTCTTAGCCTTTCATAGGTATGTATTGTCAGAAAATTATGATTTGGGATGTGTAGTTTGCTATTTCAGGCTTTTCTGAGCTAAGGTTTAGTAGCCTTTCATAGGTGTGTCCTTTCAGAAAATTATGATTAGGGAGGTATAGTTTGCTTTTTGGACTTTTCATAGCTAGGATTCTTATTCACTCATAGGTGTTTGTTGTCTGAAACTTCGAGTTTGGGATGAGTAGTTGGCTATTTCAGACTTTTCTGAGCTAAGGTTTCTTAGTATTTCGTAGGTGAATGCTGTCTGAAACTTATGATTTGGGATATGTAAATTACTATTTCGGGCTTTTCTGAGTTGGATTTCTTAGTCTTTCATAGGTGTGTGATGTCTGAAACCTATGATTTGGGGTGAGTAGTTTGCTATTTTCGACTTTTCTGAGCTAGGTTTCTTAGACTTTCATAGGTATGTGTTGTCAGAAAATTATGATTTGGGATGTGTAGTTTGCTATTTCAGGCTTTTCTGAGCTAAGGTTTTCTAGTATTTCGTAGGTGAATATTGTCTGAAACCTATAGTTTGGGATGAGTAGTTTGCTATTTTTGACTTGTATGAGCTAGGTTTCTTAGTCTTTCGTTCGTGTGTTTTGACTGAAACCTATGATTTGGGATACGTAGTTTGCTATTTTTTACTTTTCTGAGCTGGATTTATTAGCCATTCATAGGTGTGTGTTGACTGAAACCTATGATTGGGATGTGTGGTTTGCTATTTTTGTCTTTTCTGAGCTAGATTTCGTAGCGGTTCATAGGTGTGTGTTGTCTGAAACTTATGATTTGGGATGTGTAGTTTGCTAATTGAACTTTTCAGAGCTATGATTCTTAGTCCGTCATAGGCGTTTGTTGTCTGAAACTTCTAGTTTGGGATGAGTAGTTTCACTATTTCAGGCTTTTCTGAGCTAAGGTTTCTTAGTCTTTCATAGGTGAATGTTGTCTGAAACCTATGATTTGGGATATGTAAATTTCTATTTCGGGCTTTTCTGAGTGGGATTTCTTAGTCTTTCCTAGGTGTGTGTTGTCTGAAACCTATAATTTGGGATGGGTGGATTGCTACTTTTGACTTTTCTGAGCTGAATTTCTTAGCCTTTCATAGGTGTTTGTTTTCTGAAACATATAGTTTGGGATGATTCGTTTGCTATTTTTGACTTGTCTGAGCTAGGTGTCATAGCCGTTCTTAGGAGAGTGTTGATTGAAACCTAGGAATTGAGATATGTAAATTCCTATTTCTGGCTCTTCTAAGCTAGATTTCTTAGTCTTTCATAGGTATGTGTTGTATGAAACCTATGATTTTGGATATGTTGGTTGCTATTTTTTTACTTTTCAGAGATGTATTTCTTATACATTCATATGTGAGTGCTGTCTGAAACTTGTGATTTGAGATGGTTAATTTGCTATTTCCGGCTTTTATTAGCTAGGTTTCATAGCCTTTCATAGGTGTCTGTTGTCAGAAAATTACGATTTGGGATGTGTAGTTTACTATTTGAACTTTTCAGAGCTAGGATTCTTAGTCCATCATTGGTGTTTGTTGTCTGAAACCAATAGTTTGGGATGACTAGTTTGCTATTTCAGGCTTGTTCATTTTGAATTTCTGTCATGAAATGCAAGAGCTGGAAAATTAGGGTCTTAGTCCACCAGCTCAGTATTAGGGTCCCAGTCCACCAGCCTGAACGGTGGAAATTCACTAGCTCAGAATTGGGGTCTTAGTCCACCAGCCTGAATAGTGGAAATCCACTAGCTCAATATTGGGGTCTCAGTCCACCAGCCTGAATGGTGGAAATTCACTAACTCAGAATTAGGGTGTTAGTCCACCAGCCCGAATGGTGGAAATTCACTAGCTCAGAATTGGGGTCTTAGTCCACCAGCCTGAATGGTTGAAATTCACATTAGACGACACAAAAACTTACACACACACAAAAACTTACACAACGCACAAAAACTTACACACACACAAACAAAATTACACACACACACACAAGAAAACTTACACACACACACCAAAACTTACACACACACGATGAAACTTACACACACACACACACACACACAAACTTACACACACACACACACACACAAACTAACACATGCACACGAAAACTTACATGCACACAAAAAATTAAATTCACACAAAAACATACACACACACACACACACACAAACTTACACACACACACAAACACGAAAACTTACACACACACATACACAAAAATATACAAACAAAAAAACAAATACACACACACACATGAACTAATAAACAAACACACACACAAAATAAACTAACAAAAAAATAAACACAAACAAAAACACACACAAACAAAAAAACTAAAAAAACATCGAACCCAAAAAACTGATAAACCATAAATAAATGCAACAAACATATTACACACACACACACACACAAAACTAAAACAAACAAACACCCGAAATCTCACACACACACACGACAAAACTTACACACACACAAAAACTTACACACACACACACAGACACACACACACTAACAAATGAACACAAAAAAACACAAACACCAAAACTCACACAAAATTACACACACACACACACAAAAACAAAAATCACACACACACACACGACAACTTACACACACACACGCCAAAACTAACACACACACAAAAACTTACACATGCACACGAAAACTTACACACACACACACGAAAACTTACACACACACGCCAAAACTTACACACACACACTCACACAAAAAATTACACACACACACACACACAAAACTTACACACACACACACACACACGAACTCTCACACACACACGACCAAAAATACACACACACAAAAACTTACACACACACACACACAAAAACTTATACAAACACAAACACTTACACACACATACCAAAACTTACACACACACACAAAAACACACACACACACACACACACACACGCACACACACACACACAAAACTTACACATGCACACGAAAACTACATGCACACAAAAACTTATACACACACACACGAAAACTTACACACACATGTCAAAACTTACACACACAAGATCTTACACACACACACTCATACACACACACACACACAAAAACTTTCACCCACACGGAAAAAAATACACACACACGCACAAAAACTAAGACACACACAAACAAACACACACACTCACACACACACAAAAACTAACACACACACGCAAAAATATACACACACACACACAAAAACTTACACACACATACTAAAACAAACTCACACACAAAAACTAATACACACTGACAAAAACTTACACACACAAAAACTTACACACACACACAAAAACTGACACACACACACACACGAAAACTTATGCACACACACGAAAACTACCCTATCACAGTTACATTGTCTTAATTTTTCAAATTTCATTTTGAATTTCTATCGTGAAATGCAAGAGTTGGAATATTTCAGTAGTGACTTGCAGTGCTTTACCGTCTCACAGTTACATTCTCTTGATTTTTCGAAGTTCATTTTGAATTTCTGTCATGAAATGCAAGAGTTGGAAAATTGGGGTCTTAGTCCACCAGCTCAGTATTGGGGACCCGGTCCACCGGCCTGAACGGTGGAAATTCACTAGCTCAGAATTTGGGTCATAGCCCACCAGCCTGAATGGTGGAAATCCACTAGCTCACTATTGGGGTCTCAGCCCACCAGCCTGAATGGTGGAAATTCACTAGCTCAGAATTGGGGTCATAGCCCACCAGCCTGAATGGTGGCAATTCACTAGCTCAGAATTTGGGTCTTAGTCCACCAACCTGAATGGGTGAAATTCACATTAGACGAGGTTACGTGCGCACACACACACAGAGAGAGACTGACTAACACACAGGGACAACACACACACAAAGAGACGACACCTAACCTTTTCCGGCGAGTATGGTTAGGTTAGGTTAGGCTAGATCTAAGTTAGGTTAGGTTAAGTTAGGTTAGGTTAGCCTACACCGTACGCTTCAACATAGGTTAGCTTAGGTCTAGGTGAGACCTGACCATGCTGCAAAAAGTTAGGTGTCATCGATTAGTGTGTAGTTGTCCCTATGTATTAATCGTCTCACTCTGTGTGTGTATGGCTTAACCTCGTCTAATGTGAATTTCAGCCATTCAGGTTGGTGGACTAAGCCCCACTGAGCTGTGAATTTCACCGTTCAGGCTGGTGGACTATGACCCTAATTCTGAGCTAGTGAATTTCCACCATTCAGGCTGGTTGACTGAGACCCCTATATTGAGCTAGTGGATTTCCACCATTCAGGCTGGTGGGTTATGACCCCAATTCTGAGCTAGGGAATTTCCAGCGTTCAGGCTGGTGGACTGGGTCCCCAATACTGAGCTGGTGGACTAAGACCCCAATTTTACAACTCTTGAATTTCATGACAGAAATTCAAAATGAACTTCGAAAAATCAAGAGAATGTAACTGTGAGAAGGTAAAGCACAGCAAGTCACTACTGAAATATTCCAACTCTTTCATTTCACGATAGAAATTCAAAATGGAATTTGAAAAATTAAGACACTGTAACTGTGATCTGGTAGTTTTCGTGTGTGTGCATAAGTTTTCGTGTTTGTGTGTGTGTGTAAGTGTTTGTGAGTGTGCGTAAGTGTGTGTGTGTGAGTTAGTTTTTGTGCGTGTGTGTAAGTTTTTTTTTGTGAGTATGTTTTCGTGTGTGTGTGTAAGTTTTTGTGTGTGTGTGTGTAAGTTTTTGCGTGTGTGTGTTAGTTTGTGTGTGTGTGTGTGTGTGTGTGTAAGTGTTTGTGTGTTTAAGTTTGTGTGTGTGTGTGTTTGTGTTTTTGTGCGTGTGTGTTTTTTTTTTTGTGTGTGTGTGTGTGTGTATGTGTGTGTGTGTATAATATCTTGTGTGTGTAATTTTTTAAGTGTGTGTGTTATTTCTCGTGTGTGTGTTTATATTTTTGTGTGCGAATGTTTGTTTTAGTGTGCATGTGCTAGTTTTTGTGTGTGTGTGTGTGTGTGTGTGTGTGTGTATATTTTTTTGTGTGTGTGAAATTGTTTGCGTGTGTGTTTATTTTTTAGTGTGTGTGTGTGTATGTTGTTGTGTGTGTGTGTGTGGAAGTTTGTGTGAGTGTTTGTAAGTTTTTGTATGTGTTTGTTAGTTTGTGTGTGAATGTTAGTATTTGTGTGAATGTAAGTTTTTGCGTGTGTGTGTAAGTTTCTGTGTGTGTGTGTAAGTTTTTGTGTGTATAAGATTTTGCTTGTGGATATATGTTTTTTGTGTGTTTTTTTAAGTTTGTGTGTTTTTTTGTGTTTGTTTTTGTTTTTGTGTGTGTTTTTGTGTGTGTGTTTTTGTTTGTGTTTGTGTTATTGTTTTTGTATGTGTGTGAGTTTGTGTGTGTAAGTTTGTGTGTGTGTGTGTCTAAGTTTTTGTGTGTGTGTAAGTTTTTGTGTGTGTGTGTGT